>NW_026871395.1:0-187218 GCF_028564815.1 Eubalaena glacialis
AAACTAAAGCAGAACAGCGATGAAGGCCTCATGGAGCTGCTGCACGCCTCCCGTTTTGCCAGGATAATCAGGGCCTTACTTCGAGGCTAGTGCTCACATTGACTTTCACGTTTGGTATAGAGCAGAGCCGGGTGAGCTTCCAACTAGGAACTGGAAGCACAAGGTTTCTTTCGAGAAAACTCATTTTCTTCTATGTGCCATGCCGGCTGTAAGTAAAAGCACGGTAACAACAGTGCTTTTCAGGTAGCTTCGGGGCCGCATCAACGGAGCTTTCATAATGGGAAAACTAGCCTTGTGCCGTCAGTCTCTAATTTCTAGGTTGACACGCAGCATACACGCAGGAGCAGAGCTTCCTGGTTCTACGCAGTGTTCTGGTACTGAAACGGGTGCTGAAGCAAGGCCCCTAGGAGTGTTGAAAAGCTTACTACCTTGAAACTAAAGCAGAACAACGATGAAGGCCTCATGGAGCTGCTGCACGCCTCTCGTTTTGCAAGGATAATCAGGGCCTTACTTCGAAGCTTGGGCTCACGTTGACTTTCACTTTAGGTATAGCGCAGAGCAGGGTGAGCTTCCAAGAAGGAACTGGAAACCCAAGGTTTCTTAGGAGAAAACTCATTTTCTTCTCAGAACCATGCCGGCAGTGAGGAAAACCCCGGCAACAACAATGCTTTTCAGGTAGCTTCGAGGCCGCATGAACGGAGCTTTCATAATGGCAAAAGAAGCCTTATGCCATCAGTCTCCAATTTCTAGGTTGACACGCAGCATACACGCAGGACCAGAGCTTACTGTCTCTACGCAGTGTTCTGGTACCGAAACTGTTGCTTAAGCAAAGTCCCTAGGAATGTTGGAAAGCTACTACCGTGAAACTAAAGCAGAACAGCGATGAAGGCCTGATGGAGCTGCTGCACGCCTCCTGTTTTGCCAGGATAATCAGGGCCTTACTTCGAGGCTAGTGCTCACATTGACTTTCACGTTTGGTATAGAGCAGAGCAGGGTGAGCTTCCAACTAGGAATTGGAAGCACAAGGTTTCTTTCGAGAAAACTCATTTCTTCTATGAACCATGCCGGCTGTAAGTAAAAGCACGGTAACTACAGTGCTTTTCAGGTAGCTTCGGGGCCGCATCAACGGAGCTTTCATAATGGGAAAACTAGCCTTGTGCCGTCAGTCTCTAATTTCTAAGTTGACACGCAGCATACACGCAGGAGCAGAGCTTCCTGGTTCTACGCAGTGTTCTGGTACTGAAACGGGTGCTGAAGCAAGGCCCCTAGGAGTGTTGAAAAGCTTACTACCTTGAAACTAAAGCAGAACAACGATGAAGGCCTCATGGAGCTGCTGCACGCCTCTCGTTTTGCAAGGATAATCAGGGCCTTACTTCGAAGCTTGGGCTCACGTAGACTTTCACTTTAGGTATAGCGCAGAGCAGGGTGAGCTTCCAACAAGAACTGGAAACCCAAGGTTTCTTAGGAGAAAACTCATTTTCTTCTCAGAACCATGCCGGCAGTGAGGAAAACCCCGGCAACAACAATGCTTTTCAGGTAGCTTCGAGGCCGCATGAACGGAGCTTTCATAATGGGAAAAGAAGCCTTATGCCATCAGTCTCCAATTTCTAGGTTGACACGCAGCATACACGCAGGACCAGAGCTTACTGTCTCTACGCAGTGTTCTGGTACCGAAACGGTTGCTTAAGCAAAGTCCCTAGGAATGTTGGAAAGCTTACTACCGTGAAACTAAAGCAGAACAGCGATGAAGGCCTCATGGAACTGCTGCACGCCTCCTGTTTTGCCAGGATAATCAGGGCCTTACTTCGAGGCTAGTGCTCACATTGACTTTCACTTTTGGTATAGAGCAGAGCCGGGTGAGCTTCCAACTAGGAACTGGAAGCACAAGGTTTCTTTCGAGAAAACTCATTTTCTTCTATGTGCCATGCCGGCTGTAAGTAAAAGCACGGTAACAACAGTGCTTTTCAGGTAGCTTCGGGGCCGCATCAACGGAGCTTTCATAATGGGAAAACTAGCCTTGTGCCGTCAGTCTCTAATTTCTAGGTTGACACGCAGCATACACGCAGGAGCAGAGCTTCCTGGTTCTACGCAGTGTTCTGGTACTGAAACGGGTGCTGAAGCAAGTCCCCTAGGAGTGTTGAAAAGCTTACTACCTTGAAACTAAAGCAGAACAACGATGAAGGCCTCATGGAGCTGCTGCACGCCTCTCGTTTGGCAAGGATAATCAGGGCCTTACTTCGAAGCTTGGGCTCACGTTGACTTTCACTTTAGGTATAGCGCAGAGCAGGGTGAGCTTCCAACAAGGAACTGGAAACCCAAGGTTTCTTAGGAGAAAACTCCTTTTCTTCTCAGAACCATGCCGGCAGTGAGGAAAACCCCGGCAACAACAATGCTTTTCAGGTAGCTTCGAGGCCGCATGAACGGAGCTTTCATAATGGCAAAAGAAGCCTTATGCCATCAGTCTCCAATTTCTAGGTTGACACGCAGCATACACGCAGGACCAGAGCTTACTGTCTCTACGCAGTGTTCTGGTACCAAAACGGTTGCTTAAGCAAAGTCCCTAGGAATGTTGGAAAGCTACTACCGTGAAACTAAAGCAGAACAGCGATGAAGGCCTCATGGAGCTGCTGCACGCCTCCCGTTTTGCCAGCATAATCAGGGCCTTACTTCGAGGCTAGTGCTCACATTGACTTTCACGTTTGGTATAGAGCAGAGCAGGGTGAGCTTCCAACTAGGAACTGGAAGCACAAGGTTTCTTTCGAGAAAACTCATTTTCTTCTATGAACCATGCCAGCTGTAAGTAAAAGCACGGTAACTACAGTGCTTTTCAGGTAGCTTCGGGGCCGCATCAACGGAGCTTTCATAATGGGAAAAGTAGCCTTGTGCCATCAGTCTCTAATTTCTAGGTTGACACGCAGCATACACGCAGGAGCAGAGCTTCCTGGTTCTACGCAGTGTTCTGGTACTGAAACGGGTGCTGAAGCAAGGCCCCTAGGAGTGTTGAAAAGCTTACTACCTTGAAACTAAAGCAGAACAACGATGAAGGCCACATGGAGCTGCTGCACGCCTCTCGTTTTGCAAGGATAATCAGGGCCTTACTTCGAAGCTTGGGCTCACGTTGACTTTCACTTTAGGTATAGCGCAGAGCAGGGTGAGCTTCCAACAAGGAACTGGAAACCCAAGGTTTCTTAGGAGAAAACTCATTTTCTTCTCAGAACCATGCCGGCAGTGAGGAAAACCCCGGCAACAACAATGCTTTTCAGGTAGCTTCGAGGCCGCATGAACGGAGCTTTCATAATGGCAAAAGAAGCCTTATGCCATCAGTCTCCAATTTCTAGGTTGACACGCAGCATACACACAGGACCAGAGCTTACTGTCTATACGCAGTGTTCTGGTACCGAAACGGTTGCTTAAGCAAAGTCCCTAGGAATGTTGGAAAGCTTACTACCGTGAAACTAAAGCAGAACAGCGATGAAGGCCTCATGGAGCTGCTGCACGCCTCCCGTTTTGCCAGGATAATCAGGGCCTTACTTCGAGGCTAGTGCTCACATTGACTTTCACGTTTGGTATAGAGCAGAGCCGGGTGAGCTTCCAACTAGGAACTGGAAGCACAAGGTTTCTTTCGAGAAAACTCATTTTCTTCTATGTGCCATGCCGGCTGTAAGTAAAAGCACGGTAACAACAGTGCTTTTCAGGTAGCTTCGGGGCCGCATCAACGGAGCTTTCATAATGGGAAAACTAGCCTTGTGCCGTCAGTCTCTAATTTCTAGGTTGACACGCAGCATACACGCAGGAGCAGAGCTTCCTGGTTCTACGCAGTGTTCTGGTACTGAAACGGGTGCTGAAGCAAGGCCCCTAGGAGTGTTGAAAAGCTTACTACCTTGAAACTAAAGCAGAACAACGATGAAGGCCTCATGGAGCTGCTGCACGCCTCTCGTTTGGCAAGGATAATCAGGGCCTTACTTCGAAGCTTGGGCTCACGTTGACTTTCACTTTAGGTATAGCGCAGAGCAGGGTGAGCTTCCAACAAGGAACTGGAAACCCAAGGTTTCTTAGGAGAAAACTCATTTTCTTCTCAGAACCATGCCGGCAGTGAGGAAAACCCCGGCAACAACAATGCTTTTCAGGTAGCTTCGAGGCCGCATGAACGGAGCTTTCATAATGGGAAAAGAAGCCTTATGCCATCAGTCTCCAATTTCTAGGTTGACACGCAGCATACACGCAGGACCAGAGCTTACTGTCTCTACGCAGTGTTCTGGTACCGAAACGGTTGCTTAAGCAAAGTCCCTAGGAGTCTTGGAAAGCTTACTACCGTGAAACTAAAGCAGAACAGCGATGAAGGCCTCATGGAGCTGCTGCACGCCTCCCGTTTTGCCAGGATAATCAGGGCCTTACTTCGAGGCTAGTGCTCACATTGACTTTCACGTTTGGTATAGAGCAGAGCCGGGTGAGCTTCCAACTAGGAACTGGAAGCACAAGGTTTCTTTCGAGAAAACTCATTTTCTTCTATGTGCCATGCCGGCTGTAAGTAAAAGCACGGTAACAACAGTGCTTTTCAGGTAGCTTCGGGGCCGCATCAACGGAGCTTTCATAATGGGAAAACTAGCCTTGTGCCGTCAGTCTCTAATTTCTAGGTTGACACGCAGCATACACGCAGGAGCAGAGCTTCCTGGTTCTACGCAGTGTTCTGGTACTGAAACGGGTGCTGAAGCAAGTCCCCTAGGAGTGTTGAAAAGCTTACTACCTTGAAACTAAAGCAGAACAACGATGAAGGCCTCATGGAGCTGCTGCACGCCTCTCGTTTGGCAAGGATAATCAGGGCCTTACTTCGAAGCTTGGGCTCACGTTGACTTTCACTTTAGGTATAGCGCAGAGCAGGGTGAGCTTCCAACAAGGAACTGGAAACCCAAGGTTTCTTAGGAGAAAACTCCTTTTCTTCTCAGAACCATGCCGGCAGTGAGGAAAACCCCGGCAACAACAATGCTTTTCAGGTAGCTTCGAGGCCGCATGAACGGAGCTTTCATAATGGCAAAAGAAGCCTTATGCCATCAGTCTCCAATTTCTAGGTTGACACGCAGCATACACGCAGGACCAGAGCTTACTGTCTCTACGCAGTGTTCTGGTACCAAAACGGTTGCTTAAGCAAAGTCCCTAGGAATGTTGGAAAGCTACTACCGTGAAACTAAAGCAGAACAGCGATGAAGGCCTCATGGAGCTGCTGCACGCCTCCCGTTTTGCCAGCATAATCAGGGCCTTACTTCGAGGCTAGTGCTCACATTGACTTTCACGTTTGGTATAGAGCAGAGCAGGGTGAGCTTCCAACTAGGAACTGGAAGCACAAGGTTTCTTTCGAGAAAACTCATTTTCTTCTATGAACCATGCCAGCTGTAAGTAAAACCACGGTAACTACAGTGCTTTTCAGGTAGCTTCGGGGCCGCATCAACGGAGCTTTCATAATGGGAAAACTAGCCTTGTGCCATCAGTCTCTAATTTCTAGGTTGACACGCAGCATACACGCAGGAGCAGAGCTTCCTGGTTCTACGCAGTGTTCTGGTACTGAAACGGGTGCTGAAGCAAGGCCCCTAGGAGTGTTGAAAAGCTTACTACCTTGAAACTAAAGCAGAACAACGATGAAGGCCTCATGGAGCTGCTGCACGCCTCTCGTTTTGCAAGGATAATCAGGGCCTTACTTCGAAGCTTGGGCTCACGTTGACTTTCACTTTAGGTATAGCGCAGAGCAGGGTGAGCTTCCAACAAGGAACTGGAAACCCAAGGTTTCTTAGGAGAAAACTCATTTTCTTCTCAGAACCATGCCGGCAGTGAGGAAAACCCCGGCAACAACAATGCTTTTCAGGTAGCTTCGAGGCCGCATGAACGGAGCTTTCATAATGGGAAAAGAAGCCTTATGCCATCAGTCTCCAATTTCTAGGTTGACACGCAGCATACACGCAGGACCAGAGCTTACTGTCTCTACGCAGTGTTCTGGTACCGAAACGGTTGCTTAAGCAAAGTCCCTAGGAGTCTTGGAAAGCTTACTACCGTGAAACTAAAGCAGAACAGCGATGAAGGCCTCATGGAGCTGCTGCACGCCTCCCGTTTTGCCAGGATAATCAGGGCCTTACTTCGAGGCTAGTGCTCACATTGACTTTCACGTTTGGTATAGAGCAGAGCCGGGTGAGCTTCCAACTAGGAACTGGAAGCACAAGGTTTCTTTCGAGAAAACTCATTTTCTTCTATGTGCCATGCCGGCTGTAAGTAAAAGCACGGTAACAACAGTGCTTTTCAGGTAGCTTCGGGGCCGCATCAACGGAGCTTTCATAATGGGAAAACTAGCCTTGTGCCGTCAGTCTCTAATTTCTAGGTTGACACGCAGCATACACGCAGGAGCAGAGCTTCCTGGTTCTACGCAGTGTTCTGGTACTGAAACGGGTGCTGAAGCAAGGCCCCTAGGAGTGTTGAAAAGCTTACTACCTTGAAACTAAAGCAGAACAACGATGAAGGCCTCATGGAGCTGCTGCACGCCTCTCGTTTTGCAAGGATAATCAGGGCCTTACTTCGAAGCTTGGGCTCACGTTGACTTTCACTTTAGGTATAGCGCAGAGCAGGGTGAGCTTCCAAGAAGGAACTGGAAACCCAAGGTTTCTTAGGAGAAAACTCATTTTCTTCTCAGAACCATGCCGGCAGTGAGGAAAACCCCGGCAACAACAATGCTTTTCAGGTAGCTTCGAGGCCGCATGAACGGAGCTTTCATAATGCCAAAAGAAGCCTTATGCCATCAGTCTCCAATTTCTAGGTTGACACGCAGCATACACGCAGGACCAGAGCTTACTGTCTCTACGCAGTGTTCTGGTACCGAAACTGTTGCTTAAGCAAAGTCCCTAGGAATGTTGGAAAGCTACTACCGTGAAACTAAAGCAGAACAGCGATGAAGGCCTGATGGAGCTGCTGCACGCCTCCTGTTTTGCCAGGATAATCAGGGCCTTACTTCGAGGCTAGTGCTCACATTGACTTTCACGTTTGGTATAGAGCAGAGCAGGGTGAGCTTCCAACTAGGAATTGGAAGCACAAGGTTTCTTTCGAGAAAACTCATTTTCTTCTATGAACCATGCCGGCTGTAAGTAAAAGCACGGTAACTACAGTGCTTTTCAGGTAGCTTCGGGGCCGCATCAACGGAGCTTTCATAATGGGAAAACTAACCTTGTGCCGTCAGTCTCTAATTTCTAAGTTGACACGCAGCATACACGCAGGAGCAGAGCTTCCTGGTTCTACGCAGTGTTCTGGTACTGAAACGGGTGCTGAAGCAAGGCCCCTAGGAGTGTTGAAAAGCTTACTACCTTGAAACTAAAGCAGAACAACGATGAAGGCCTCATGGAGCTGCTGCACGCCTCTCGTTTTGCAAGGATAATCAGGGCCTTACTTCGAAGCTTGGGCTCACGTAGACTTTCACTTTAGGTATAGCGCAGAGCAGGGTGAGCTTCCAACAAGAACTGGAAACCAAAGGTTTCTTAGGAGAAAACTCATTTTCTTCTCAGAACCATGCCGGCAGTGAGGAAAACCCCGGCAACAACAATGCTTTTCAGGTAGCTTCGAGGCCGCATGAACGGAGCTTTCATAATGGGAAAAGAAGCCTTATGCCATCAGTCTCCAATTTCTAGGTTGACACGCAGCATACACGCAGGACCAGAGCTTACTGTCTCTACGCAGTGTTCTGGTACCGAAACGGTTGCTTAAGCAAAGTCCCTAGGAATGTTGGAAAGCTTACTACCGTGAAACTAAAGCAGAACAGCGATGAAGGCCTCATGGAACTGCTGCACGCCTCCTGTTTTGCCAGGATAATCAGGGCCTTACTTCGAGGCTAGTGCTCACATTGACTTTCACTTTTGGTATAGAGCAGAGCCGGGTGAGCTTCCAACTAGGAACTGGAAGCACAAGGTTTCTTTCGAGAAAACTCATTTTCTTCTATGTGCCATGCCGGCTGTAAGTAAAAGCACGGTAACAACAGTGCTTTTCAGGTAGCTTCGGGGCCGCATCAACGGAGCTTTCATAATGGGAAAACTAGCCTTGTGCCGTCAGTCTCTAATTTCTAGGTTGACACGCAGCATACACGCAGGAGCAGAGCTTCCTGGTTCTACGCAGTGTTCTGGTACTGAAACGGGTGCTGAAGCAAGTCCCCTAGGAGTGTTGAAAAGCTTACTACCTTGAAACTAAAGCAGAACAACGATGAAGGCCTCATGGAGCTGCTGCACGCCTCTCGTTTGGCAAGGATAATCAGGGCCTTACTTCGAAGCTTGGGCTCACGTTGACTTTCACTTTAGGTATAGCGCAGAGCAGGGTGAGCTTCCAACAAGGAACTGGAAACCCAAGGTTTCTTAGGAGAAAACTCCTTTTCTTCTCAGAACCATGCCGGCAGTGAGGAAAACCCCGGCAACAACAATGCTTTTCAGGTAGCTTCGAGGCCGCATGAACGGAGCTTTCATAATGGCAAAAGAAGCCTTATGCCATCAGTCTCCAATTTCTAGGTTGACACGCAGCATACACGCAGGACCAGAGCTTACTGTCTCTACGCAGTGTTCTGGTACCAAAACGGTTGCTTAAGCAAAGTCCCTAGGAATGTTGGAAAGCTACTACCGTGAAACTAAAGCAGAACAGCGATGAAGGCCTCATGGAGCTGCTGCACGCCTCCCGTTTTGCCAGCATAATCAGGGCCTTACTTCGAGGCTAGTGCTCACATTGACTTTCACGTTTGGTATAGAGCAGAGCAGGGTGAGCTTCCAACTAGGAACTGGAAGCACAAGGTTTCTTTCGAGAAAACTCATTTTCTTCTATGAACCATGCCAGCTGTAAGTAAAAGCACGGTAACTACAGTGCTTTTCAGGTAGCTTCGGGGCCGCATCAACGGAGCTTTCATAATGGGAAAAGTAGCCTTGTGCCATCAGTCTCTAATTTCTAGGTTGACACGCAGCATACACGCAGGAGCAGAGCTTCCTGGTTCTACGCAGTGTTCTGGTACTGAAACGGGTGCTGAAGCAAGGCCCCTAGGAGTGTTGAAAAGCTTACTACCTTGAAACTAAAGCAGAACAACGATGAAGGCCACATGGAGCTGCTGCACGCCTCTCGTTTTGCAAGGATAATCAGGGCCTTACTTCGAAGCTTGGGCTCACGTTGACTTTCACTTTAGGTATAGCGCAGAGCAGGGTGAGCTTCCAACAAGGAACTGGAAACCCAAGGTTTCTTAGGAGAAAACTCATTTTCTTCTCAGAACCATGCCGGCAGTGAGGAAAACCCCGGCAACAACAATGCTTTTCAGGTAGCTTCGAGGCCGCATGAACGGAGCTTTCATAATGGCAAAAGAAGCCTTATGCCATCAGTCTCCAATTTCTAGGTTGACACGCAGCATACACACAGGACCAGAGCTTACTGTCTATACGCAGTGTTCTGGTACCGAAACGGTTGCTTAAGCAAAGTCCCTAGGAATGTTGGAAAGCTTACTACCGTGAAACTAAAGCAGAACAGCGATGAAGGCCTCATGGAGCTGCTGCACGCCTCCCGTTTTGCCAGGATAATCAGGGCCTTACTTCGAGGCTAGTGCTCACATTGACTTTCACGTTTGGTATAGAGCAGAGCCGGGTGAGCTTCCAACTAGGAACTGGAAGCACAAGGTTTCTTTCGAGAAAACTCATTTTCTTCTATGTGCCATGCCGGCTGTAAGTAAAAGCACGGTAACAACAGTGCTTTTCAGGTAGCTTCGGGGCCGCATCAACGGAGCTTTCATAATGGGAAAACTAGCCTTGTGCCGTCAGTCTCTAATTTCTAGGTTGACACGCAGCATACACGCAGGAGCAGAGCTTCCTGGTTCTACGCAGTGTTCTGGTACTGAAACGGGTGCTGAAGCAAGGCCCCTAGGAGTGTTGAAAAGCTTACTACCTTGAAACTAAAGCAGAACAACGATGAAGGCCTCATGGAGCTGCTGCACGCCTCTCGTTTGGCAAGGATAATCAGGGCCTTACTTCGAAGCTTGGGCTCACGTTGACTTTCACTTTAGGTATAGCGCAGAGCAGGGTGAGCTTCCAACAAGGAACTGGAAACCCAAGGTTTCTTAGGAGAAAACTCATTTTCTTCTCAGAACCATGCCGGCAGTGAGGAAAACCCCGGCAACAACAATGCTTTTCAGGTAGCTTCGAGGCCGCATGAACGGAGCTTTCATAATGGGAAAAGAAGCCTTATGCCATCAGTCTCCAATTTCTAGGTTGACACGCAGCATACACGCAGGACCAGAGCTTACTGTCTCTACGCAGTGTTCTGGTACCGAAACGGTTGCTTAAGCAAAGTCCCTAGGAGTCTTGGAAAGCTTACTACCGTGAAACTAAAGCAGAACAGCGATGAAGGCCTCATGGAGCTGCTGCACGCCTCCCGTTTTGCCAGGATAATCAGGGCCTTACTTCGAGGCTAGTGCTCACATTGACTTTCACGTTTGGTATAGAGCAGAGCCGGGTGAGCTTCCAACTAGGAACTGGAAGCACAAGGTTTCTTTCGAGAAAACTCATTTTCTTCTATGTGCCATGCCGGCTGTAAGTAAAAGCACGGTAACAACAGTGCTTTTCAGGTAGCTTCGGGGCCGCATCAACGGAGCTTTCATAATGGGAAAACTAGCCTTGTGCCGTCAGTCTCTAATTTCTAGGTTGACACGCAGCATACACGCAGGAGCAGAGCTTCCTGGTTCTACGCAGTGTTCTGGTACTGAAACGGGTGCTGAAGCAAGTCCCCTAGGAGTGTTGAAAAGCTTACTACCTTGAAACTAAAGCAGAACAACGATGAAGGCCTCATGGAGCTGCTGCACGCCTCTCGTTTGGCAAGGATAATCAGGGCCTTACTTCGAAGCTTGGGCTCACGTTGACTTTCACTTTAGGTATAGCGCAGAGCAGGGTGAGCTTCCAACAAGGAACTGGAAACCCAAGGTTTCTTAGGAGAAAACTCCTTTTCTTCTCAGAACCATGCCGGCAGTGAGGAAAACCCCGGCAACAACAATGCTTTTCAGGTAGCTTCGAGGCCGCATGAACGGAGCTTTCATAATGGCAAAAGAAGCCTTATGCCATCAGTCTCCAATTTCTAGGTTGACACGCAGCATACACGCAGGACCAGAGCTTACTGTCTCTACGCAGTGTTCTGGTACCAAAACGGTTGCTTAAGCAAAGTCCCTAGGAATGTTGGAAAGCTACTACCGTGAAACTAAAGCAGAACAGCGATGAAGGCCTCATGGAGCTGCTGCACGCCTCCCGTTTTGCCAGCATAATCAGGGCCTTACTTCGAGGCTAGTGCTCACATTGACTTTCACGTTTGGTATAGAGCAGAGCAGGGTGAGCTTCCAACTAGGAACTGGAAGCACAAGGTTTCTTTCGAGAAAACTCATTTTCTTCTATGAACCATGCCAGCTGTAAGTAAAACCACGGTAACTACAGTGCTTTTCAGGTAGCTTCGGGGCCGCATCAACGGAGCTTTCATAATGGGAAAACTAGCCTTGTGCCATCAGTCTCTAATTTCTAGGTTGACACGCAGCATACACGCAGGAGCAGAGCTTCCTGGTTCTACGCAGTGTTCTGGTACTGAAACGGGTGCTGAAGCAAGGCCCCTAGGAGTGTTGAAAAGCTTACTACCTTGAAACTAAAGCAGAACAACGATGAAGGCCTCATGGAGCTGCTGCACGCCTCTCGTTTTGCAAGGATAATCAGGGCCTTACTTCGAAGCTTGGGCTCACGTTGACTTTCACTTTAGGTATAGCGCAGAGCAGGGTGAGCTTCCAACAAGGAACTGGAAACCCAAGGTTTCTTAGGAGAAAACTCATTTTCTTCTCAGAACCATGCCGGCAGTGAGGAAAACCCCGGCAACAACAATGCTTTTCAGGTAGCTTCGAGGCCGCATGAACGGAGCTTTCATAATGGGAAAAGAAGCCTTATGCCATCAGTCTCCAATTTCTAGGTTGACACGCAGCATACACGCAGGACCAGAGCTTACTGTCTCTACGCAGTGTTCTGGTACCGAAACGGTTGCTTAAGCAAAGTCCCTAGGAGTCTTGGAAAGCTTACTACCGTGAAACTAAAGCAGAACAGCGATGAAGGCCTCATGGAGCTGCTGCACGCCTCCCGTTTTGCCAGGATAATCAGGGCCTTACTTCGAGGCTAGTGCTCACATTGACTTTCACGTTTGGTATAGAGCAGAGCCGGGTGAGCTTCCAACTAGGAACTGGAAGCACAAGGTTTCTTTCGAGAAAACTCATTTTCTTCTATGTGCCATGCCGGCTGTAAGTAAAAGCACGGTAACAACAGTGCTTTTCAGGTAGCTTCGGGGCCGCATCAACGG
Source organism: Eubalaena glacialis (assembly GCF_028564815.1). Classification (NCBI taxonomy): domain Eukaryota; kingdom Metazoa; phylum Chordata; class Mammalia; order Artiodactyla; family Balaenidae; genus Eubalaena; species Eubalaena glacialis. The sequence goes on from NW_026871395.1 coordinate 12,355, forward strand.
AGCTTTCATAATGGGAAAACTAGCCTTGTGCCGTCAGTCTCTAATTTCTAGGTTGACACGCAGCATACACGCAGGAGCAGAGCTTCCTGGTTCTACGCAGTGTTCTGGTACTGAAACGGGTGCTGAAGCAAGGCCCCTAGGAGTGTTGAAAAGCTTACTACCTTGAAACTAAAGCAGAACAACGATGAAGGCCTCATGGAGCTGCTGCACGCCTCTCGTTTTGCAAGGATAATCAGGGCCTTACTTCGAAGCTTGGGCTCACGTTGACTTTCACTTTAGGTATAGCGCAGAGCAGGGTGAGCTTCCAAGAAGGAACTGGAAACCCAAGGTTTCTTAGGAGAAAACTCATTTTCTTCTCAGAACCATGCCGGCAGTGAGGAAAACCCCGGCAACAACAATGCTTTTCAGGTAGCTTCGAGGCCGCATGAACGGAGCTTTCATAATGCCAAAAGAAGCCTTATGCCATCAGTCTCCAATTTCTAGGTTGACACGCAGCATACACGCAGGACCAGAGCTTACTGTCTCTACGCAGTGTTCTGGTACCGAAACTGTTGCTTAAGCAAAGTCCCTAGGAATGTTGGAAAGCTACTACCGTGAAACTAAAGCAGAACAGCGATGAAGGCCTGATGGAGCTGCTGCACGCCTCCTGTTTTGCCAGGATAATCAGGGCCTTACTTCGAGGCTAGTGCTCACATTGACTTTCACGTTTGGTATAGAGCAGAGCAGGGTGAGCTTCCAACTAGGAATTGGAAGCACAAGGTTTCTTTCGAGAAAACTCATTTTCTTCTATGAACCATGCCGGCTGTAAGTAAAAGCACGGTAACTACAGTGCTTTTCAGGTAGCTTCGGGGCCGCATCAACGGAGCTTTCATAATGGGAAAACTAACCTTGTGCCGTCAGTCTCTAATTTCTAAGTTGACACGCAGCATACACGCAGGAGCAGAGCTTCCTGGTTCTACGCAGTGTTCTGGTACTGAAACGGGTGCTGAAGCAAGGCCCCTAGGAGTGTTGAAAAGCTTACTACCTTGAAACTAAAGCAGAACAACGATGAAGGCCTCATGGAGCTGCTGCACGCCTCTCGTTTTGCAAGGATAATCAGGGCCTTACTTCGAAGCTTGGGCTCACGTAGACTTTCACTTTAGGTATAGCGCAGAGCAGGGTGAGCTTCCAACAAGAACTGGAAACCAAAGGTTTCTTAGGAGAAAACTCATTTTCTTCTCAGAACCATGCCGGCAGTGAGGAAAACCCCGGCAACAACAATGCTTTTCAGGTAGCTTCGAGGCCGCATGAACGGAGCTTTCATAATGGGAAAAGAAGCCTTATGCCATCAGTCTCCAATTTCTAGGTTGACACGCAGCATACACGCAGGACCAGAGCTTACTGTCTCTACGCAGTGTTCTGGTACCGAAACGGTTGCTTAAGCAAAGTCCCTAGGAATGTTGGAAAGCTTACTACCGTGAAACTAAAGCAGAACAGCGATGAAGGCCTCATGGAACTGCTGCACGCCTCCTGTTTTGCCAGGATAATCAGGGCCTTACTTCGAGGCTAGTGCTCACATTGACTTTCACTTTTGGTATAGAGCAGAGCCGGGTGAGCTTCCAACTAGGAACTGGAAGCACAAGGTTTCTTTCGAGAAAACTCATTTTCTTCTATGAACCATGCCAGCTGTAAGTAAAAGCACGGTAACTACAGTGCTTTTCAGGTAGCTTCGGGGCCGCATCAACGGAGCTTTCATAATGGGAAAAGTAGCCTTGTGCCATCAGTCTCTAATTTCTAGGTTGACACGCAGCATACACGCAGGAGCAGAGCTTCCTGGTTCTACGCAGTGTTCTGGTACTGAAACGGGTGCTGAAGCAAGGCCCCTAGGAGTGTTGAAAAGCTTACTACCTTGAAACTAAAGCAGAACAACGATGAAGGCCACATGGAGCTGCTGCACGCCTCTCGTTTTGCAAGGATAATCAGGGCCTTACTTCGAAGCTTGGGCTCACGTTGACTTTCACTTTAGGTATAGCGCAGAGCAGGGTGAGCTTCCAACAAGGAACTGGAAACCCAAGGTTTCTTAGGAGAAAACTCAGTTTCTTCTCAGAACCATGCCGGCAGTGAGGAAAACCCCGGCAACAACAATGCTTTTCAGGTAGCTTCGAGGCCGCATGAACGGAGCTTTCATAATGGCAAAAGAAGCCTTATGCCATCAGTCTCCAATTTCTAGGTTGACACGCAGCATACACACAGGACCAGAGCTTACTGTCTATACGCAGTGTTCTGGTACCGAAACGGTTGCTTAAGCAAAGTCCCTAGGAATGTTGGAAAGCTTACTACCGTGAAACTAAAGCAGAACAGCGATGAAGGCCTCATGGAGCTGCTGCACGCCTCCCGTTTTGCCAGGATAATCAGGGCCTTACATCGAGGCTAGTGCTCACATTGACTTTCACGTTTGGTATAGAGCAGAGCCGGGTGAGCTTCCAACTAGGAACTGGAAGCACAAGGTTTCTTTCGAGAAAACTCATTTTCTTCTATGTGCCATGCCGGCTGTAAGTAAAAGCACGGTAACAACAGTGCTTTTCAGGTAGCTTCGGGGCCGCATCAACGGAGCTTTCATAATGGGAAAACTAGCCTTGTGCCGTCAGTCTCTAATTTCTAGGTTGACACGCAGCATACACGCAGGAGCAGAGCTTCCTGGTTCTACGCAGTGTTCTGGTACTGAAACGGGTGCTGAAGCAAGTCCCCTAGGAGTGTTGAAAAGCTTACTACCTTGAAACTAAAGCAGAACAACGATGAAGGCCTCATGGAGCTGCTGCACGCCTCTCGTTTGGCAAGGATAATCAGGGCCTTACTTCGAAGCTTGGGCTCACGTTGACTTTCACTTTAGGTATAGCGCAGAGCAGGGTGAGCTTCCAACAAGGAACTGGAAACCCAAGGTTTCTTAGGAGAAAACTCCTTTTCTTCTCAGAACCATGCCGGCAGTGAGGAAAACCCCGGCAACAACAATGCTTTTCAGGTAGCTTCGAGGCCGCATGAACGGAGCTTTCATAATGGCAAAAGAAGCCTTATGCCATCAGTCTCCAATTTCTAGGTTGACACGCAGCATACACGCAGGACCAGAGCTTACTGTCTCTACGCAGTGTTCTGGTACCAAAACGGTTGCTTAAGCAAAGTCCCTAGGAATGTTGGAAAGCTACTACCGTGAAACTAAAGCAGAACAGCGATGAAGGCCTCATGGAGCTGCTGCACGCCTCCCGTTTTGCCAGCATAATCAGGGCCTTACTTCGAGGCTAGTGCTCACATTGACTTTCACGTTTGGTATAGAGCAGAGCAGGGTGAGCTTCCAACTAGGAACTGGAAGCACAAGGTTTCTTTCGAGAAAACTCATTTTCTTCTATGAACCATGCCAGCTGTAAGTAAAAGCACGGTAACTACAGTGCTTTTCAGGTAGCTTCGGGGCCGCATCAACGGAGCTTTCATAATGGGAAAAGTAGCCTTGTGCCATCAGTCTCTAATTTCTAGGTTGACACGCAGCATACACGCAGGAGCAGAGCTTCCTGGTTCTACGCAGTGTTCTGGTACTGAAACGGGTGCTGAAGCAAGGCCCCTAGGAGTGTTGAAAAGCTTACTACCTTGAAACTAAAGCAGAACAACGATGAAGGCCACATGGAGCTGCTGCACGCCTCTCGTTTTGCAAGGATAATCAGGGCCTTACTTCGAAGCTTGGGCTCACGTTGACTTTCACTTTAGGTATAGCGCAGAGCAGGGTGAGCTTCCAACAAGGAACTGGAAACCCAAGGTTTCTTAGGAGAAAACTCAGTTTCTTCTCAGAACCAGGCCTGCAGTGAGGAAAACCCCGGCAACAACAATGCTTTTCAGGTAGCTTCGAGGCCGCATGAACGGAGCTTTCATAATGGCAAAAGAAGCCTTATGCCATCAGTCTCCAATTTCTAGGTTGACACGCAGCATACACACAGGACCAGAGCTTACTGTCTATACGCAGTGTTCTGGTACCGAAACGGTTGCTTAAGCAAAGTCCCTAGGAATGTTGGAAAGCTTACTACCGTGAAACTAAAGCAGAACAGCGATGAAGGCCTCATGGAGCTGCTGCACGCCTCCCGTTTTGCCAGGATAATCAGGGCCTTACATCGAGGCTAGTGCTCACATTGACTTTCACGTTTGGTATAGAGCAGAGCCGGGTGAGCTTCCAACTAGGAACTGGAAGCACAAGGTTTCTTTCGAGAAAACTCATTTTCTTCTATGTGCCATGCCGGCTGTAAGTAAAAGCACGGTAACAACAGTGCTTTTCAGGTAGCTTCGGGGCCGCATCAACGGAGCTTTCATAATGGGAAAACTAGCCTTGTGCCGTCAGTCTCTAATTTCTAGGTTGACACGCAGCATACACGCAGGAGCAGAGCTTCCTGGTTCTACGCAGTGTTCTGGTACTGAAACGGGTGCTGAAGCAAGGCCCCTAGGAGTGTTGAAAAGCTTACTACCTTGAAACTAAAGCAGAACAACGATGAAGGCCTCATGGAGCTGCTGCACGCCTCTCGTTTGGCAAGGATAATCAGGGCCTTACTTCGAAGCTTGGGCTCACGTTGACTTTCACTTTAGGTATAGCGCAGAGCAGGGTGAGCTTCCAACAAGGAACTGGAAACCCAAGGTTTCTTAGGAGAAAACTCATTTTCTTCTCAGAACCATGCCGGCAGTGAGGAAAACCCCGGCAACAACAATGCTTTTCAGGTAGCTTCGAGGCCGCATGAACGGAGCTTTCATAATGGGAAAAGAAGCCTTATGCCATCAGTCTCCAATTTCTAGGTTGACACGCAGCATACACGCAGGACCAGAGCTTACTGTCTCTACGCAGTGTTCTGGTACCGAAACGGTTGCTTAAGCAAAGTCCCTAGGAGTCTTGGAAAGCTTACTACCGTGAAACTAAAGCAGAACAGCGATGAAGGCCTCATGGAGCTGCTGCACGCCTCCCGTTTTGCCAGGATAATCAGGGCCTTACTTCGAGGCTAGTGCTCACATTGACTTTCACGTTTGGTATAGAGCAGAGCCGGGTGAGCTTCCAACTAGGAACTGGAAGCACAAGGTTTCTTTCGAGAAAACTCATTTTCTTCTATGTGCCATGCCGGCTGTAAGTAAAAGCACGGTAACAACAGTGCTTTTCAGGTAGCTTCGGGGCCGCATCAACGGAGCTTTCATAATGGGAAAACTAGCCTTGTGCCGTCAGTCTCTAATTTCTAGGTTGACACGCAGCATACACGCAGGAGCAGAGCTTCCTGGTTCTACGCAGTGTTCTGGTACTGAAACGGGTGCTGAAGCAAGTCCCCTAGGAGTGTTGAAAAGCTTACTACCTTGAAACTAAAGCAGAACAACGATGAAGGCCTCATGGAGCTGCTGCACGCCTCTCGTTTGGCAAGGATAATCAGGGCCTTACTTCGAAGCTTGGGCTCACGTTGACTTTCACTTTAGGTATATAGCAGAGCAGGGTGAGCTTCCAACAAGGAACTGGAAACCCAAGGTTTCTTAGGAGAAAACTCCTTTTCTTCTCAGAACCATGCCGGCAGTGAGGAAAACCCCGGCAACAACAATGCTTTTCAGGTAGCTTCGAGGCCGCATGAACGGAGCTTTCATAATGGCAAAAGAAGCCTTATGCCATCAGTCTCCAATTTCTAGGTTGACACGCAGCATACACGCAGGACCAGAGCTTACTGTCTCTACGCAGTGTTCTGGTACCAAAACGGTTGCTTAAGCAAAGTCCCTAGGAATGTTGGAAAGCTACTACCGTGAAACTAAAGCAGAACAGCGATGAAGGCCTCATGGAGCTGCTGCACGCCTCCCGTTTTGCCAGCATAATCAGGGCCTTACTTCGAGGCTAGTGCTCACATTGACTTTCACGTTTGGTATAGAGCAGAGCAGGGTGAGCTTCCAACTAGGAACTGGAAGCACAAGGTTTCTTTCGAGAAAACTCATTTTCTTCTATGAACCATGCCAGCTGTAAGTAAAACCACGGTAACTACAGTGCTTTTCAGGTAGCTTCGGGGCCGCATCAACGGAGCTTTCATAATGGGAAAACTAGCCTTGTGCCATCAGTCTCTAATTTCTAGGTTGACACGCAGCATACACGCAGGAGCAGAGCTTCCTGGTTCTACGCAGTGTTCTGGTACTGAAACGGGTGCTGAAGCAAGGCCCCTAGGAGTGTTGAAAAGCTTACTACCTTGAAACTAAAGCAGAACAACGATGAAGGCCTCATGGAGCTGCTGCACGCCTCTCGTTTTGCAAGGATAATCAGGGCCTTACTTCGAAGCTTGGGCTCACGTTGACTTTCACTTTAGGTATAGCGCAGAGCAGGGTGAGCTTCCAACAAGGAACTGGAAACCCAAGGTTTCTTAGGAGAAAACTCATTTTCTTCTCAGAACCATGCCGGCAGTGAGGAAAACCCCGGCAACAACAATGCTTTTCAGGTAGCTTCGAGGCCGCATGAACGGAGCTTTCATAATGGGAAAAGAAGCCTTATGCCATCAGTCTCCAATTTCTAGGTTGACACGCAGCATACACGCAGGACCAGAGCTTACTGTCTCTACGCAGTGTTCTGGTACCGAAACGGTTGCTTAAGCAAAGTCCCTAGGAGTCTTGGAAAGCTTACTACCGTGAAACTAAAGCAGAACAGCGATGAAGGCCTCATGGAGCTGCTGCACGCCTCCCGTTTTGCCAGGATAATCAGGGCCTTACTTCGAGGCTAGTGCTCACATTGACTTTCACGTTTGGTATAGAGCAGAGCCGGGTGAGCTTCCAACTAGGAACTGGAAGCACAAGGTTTCTTTCGAGAAAACTCATTTTCTTCTATGTGCCATGCCGGCTGTAAGTAAAAGCACGGTAACAACAGTGCTTTTCAGGTAGCTTCGGGGCCGCATCAACGGAGCTTTCATAATGGGAAAACTAGCCTTGTGCCGTCAGTCTCTAATTTCTAGGTTGACACGCAGCATACACGCAGGAGCAGAGCTTCCTGGTTCTACGCAGTGTTCTGGTACTGAAACGGGTGCTGAAGCAAGGCCCCTAGGAGTGTTGAAAAGCTTACTACCTTGAAACTAAAGCAGAACAACGATGAAGGCCTCATGGAGCTGCTGCACGCCTCTCGTTTTGCAAGGATAATCAGGGCCTTACTTCGAAGCTTGGGCTCACGTTGACTTTCACTTTAGGTATAGCGCAGAGCAGGGTGAGCTTCCAAGAAGGAACTGGAAACCCAAGGTTTCTTAGGAGAAAACTCATTTTCTTCTCAGAACCATGCCGGCAGTGAGGAAAACCCCGGCAACAACAATGCTTTTCAGGTAGCTTCGAGGCCGCATGAACGGAGCTTTCATAATGCCAAAAGAAGCCTTATGCCATCAGTCTCCAATTTCTAGGTTGACACGCAGCATACACGCAGGACCAGAGCTTACTGTCTCTACGCAGTGTTCTGGTACCGAAACTGTTGCTTAAGCAAAGTCCCTAGGAATGTTGGAAAGCTACTACCGTGAAACTAAAGCAGAACAGCGATGAAGGCCTGATGGAGCTGCTGCACGCCTCCCGTTTTGCCAGGATAATCAGGGCCTTACTTCGAGGCTAGTGCTCACATTGACTTTCACGTTTGGTATAGAGCAGAGCAGGGTGAGCTTCCAACTAGGAATTGGAAGCACAAGGTTTCTTTCGAGAAAACTCATTTTCTTCTATGAACCATGCCGGCTGTAAGTAAAAGCACGGTAACTACAGTGCTTTTCAGGTAGCTTCGGGGCCGCATCAACGGAGCTTTCATAATGGGAAAACTAGCCTTGTGCCGTCAGTCTCTAATTTCTAAGTTGACACGCAGCATACACGCAGGAGCAGAGCTTCCTGGTTCTACGCAGTGTTCTGGTACTGAAACGGGTGCTGAAGCAAGGCCCCTAGGAGTGTTGAAATGCTTACTACCTTGAAACTAAAGCAGAACAACGATGAAGGCCTCATGGAGCTGCTGCACGCCTCTCGTTTTGCAAGGATAATCAGGGCCTTACTTCGAAGCTTGGGCTCACGTAGACTTTCACTTTAGGTATAGCGCAGAGCAGGGTGAGCTTCCAACAAGAACTGGAAACCCAAGGTTTCTTAGGAGAAAACTCATTTTCTTCTCAGAACCATGCCGGCAGTGAGGAAAACCCCGGCAACAACAATGCTTTTCAGGTAGCTTCGAGGCCGCATGAACGGAGCTTTCATAATGGGAAAAGAAGCCTTATGCCATCAGTCTCCAATTTCTAGGTTGACACGCAGCATACACGCAGGACCAGAGCTTACTGTCTCTACGCAGTGTTCTGGTACCGAAACGGTTGCTTAAGCAAAGTCCCTAGGAATGTTGGAAAGCTTACTACCGTGAAACTAAAGCAGAACAGCGATGAAGGCCTCATGGAACTGCTGCACGCCTCCTGTTTTGCCAGGATAATCAGGGCCTTACTTCGAGGCTAGTGCTCACATTGACTTTCACTTTTGGTATAGAGCAGAGCCGGGTGAGCTTCCAACTAGGAACTGGAAGCACAAGGTTTCTTTCGAGAAAACTCATTTTCTTCTATGTGCCATGCCGGCTGTAAGTAAAAGCACGGTAACAACAGTGCTTTTCAGGTAGCTTCGGGGCCGCATCAACGGAGCTTTCATAATGGGAAAACTAGCCTTGTGCCGTCAGTCTCTAATTTCTAGGTTGACACGCAGCATACACGCAGGAGCAGAGCTTCCTGGTTCTACGCAGTGTTCTGGTACTGAAACGGGTGCTGAAGCAAGTCCCCTAGGAGTGTTGAAAAGCTTACTACCTTGAAACTAAAGCAGAACAACGATGAAGGCCTCATGGAGCTGCTGCACGCCTCTCGTTTGGCAAGGATAATCAGGGCCTTACTTCGAAGCTTGGGCTCACGTTGACTTTCACTTTAGGTATAGCGCAGAGCAGGGTGAGCTTCCAACAAGGAACTGGAAACCCAAGGTTTCTTAGGAGAAAACTCCTTTTCTTCTCAGAACCATGCCGGCAGTGAGGAAAACCCCGGCAACAACAATGCTTTTCAGGTAGCTTCGAGGCCGCATGAACGGAGCTTTCATAATGGCAAAAGAAGCCTTATGCCATCAGTCTCCAATTTCTAGGTTGACACGCAGCATACACGCAGGACCAGAGCTTACTGTCTCTACGCAGTGTTCTGGTACCAAAACGGTTGCTTAAGCAAAGTCCCTAGGAATGTTGGAAAGCTACTACCGTGAAACTAAAGCAGAACAGCGATGAAGGCCTCATGGAGCTGCTGCACGCCTCCCGTTTTGCCAGCATAATCAGGGCCTTACTTCGAGGCTAGTGCTCACATTGACTTTCACGTTTGGTATAGAGCAGAGCAGGGTGAGCTTCCAACTAGGAACTGGAAGCACAAGGTTTCTTTCGAGAAAACTCATTTTCTTCTATGAACCATGCCAGCTGTAAGTAAAAGCACGGTAACTACAGTGCTTTTCAGGTAGCTTCGGGGCCGCATCAACGGAGCTTTCATAATGGGAAAAGTAGCCTTGTGCCATCAGTCTCTAATTTCTAGGTTGACACGCAGCATACACGCAGGAGCAGAGCTTCCTGGTTCTACGCAGTGTTCTGGTACTGAAACGGGTGCTGAAGCAAGGCCCCTAGGAGTGTTGAAAAGCTTACTACCTTGAAACTAAAGCAGAACAACGATGAAGGCCACATGGAGCTGCTGCACGCCTCTCGTTTTGCAAGGATAATCAGGGCCTTACTTCGAAGCTTGGGCTCACGTTGACTTTCACTTTAGGTATAGCGCAGAGCAGGGTGAGCTTCCAACAAGGAACTGGAAACCCAAGGTTTCTTAGGAGAAAACTCAGTTTCTTCTCAGAACCATGCCGGCAGTGAGGAAAACCCCGGCAACAACAATGCTTTTCAGGTAGCTTCGAGGCCGCATGAACGGAGCTTTCATAATGGCAAAAGAAGCCTTATGCCATCAGTCTCCAATTTCTAGGTTGACACGCAGCATACACACAGGACCAGAGCTTACTGTCTATACGCAGTGTTCTGGTACCGAAACGGTTGCTTAAGCAAAGTCCCTAGGAATGTTGGAAAGCTTACTACCGTGAAACTAAAGCAGAACAGCGATGAAGGCCTCATGGAGCTGCTGCACGCCTCCCGTTTTGCCAGGATAATCAGGGCCTTACATCGAGGCTAGTGCTCACATTGACTTTCACGTTTGGTATAGAGCAGAGCCGGGTGAGCTTCCAACTAGGAACTGGAAGCACAAGGTTTCTTTCGAGAAAACTCATTTTCTTCTATGTGCCATGCCGGCTGTAAGTAAAAGCACGGTAACAACAGTGCTTTTCAGGTAGCTTCGGGGCCGCATCAACGGAGCTTTCATAATGGGAAAACTAGCCTTGTGCCGTCAGTCTCTAATTTCTAGGTTGACACGCAGCATACACGCAGGAGCAGAGCTTCCTGGTTCTACGCAGTGTTCTGGTACTGAAACGGGTGCTGAAGCAAGGCCCCTAGGAGTGTTGAAAAGCTTACTACCTTGAAACTAAAGCAGAACAACGATGAAGGCCTCATGGAGCTGCTGCACGCCTCTCGTTTGGCAAGGATAATCAGGGCCTTACTTCGAAGCTTGGGCTCACGTTGACTTTCACTTTAGGTATAGCGCAGAGCAGGGTGAGCTTCCAACAAGGAACTGGAAACCCAAGGTTTCTTAGGAGAAAACTCATTTTCTTCTCAGAACCATGCCGGCAGTGAGGAAAACCCCGGCAACAACAATGCTTTTCAGGTAGCTTCGAGGCCGCATGAACGGAGCTTTCATAATGGGAAAAGAAGCCTTATGCCATCAGTCTCCAATTTCTAGGTTGACACGCAGCATACACGCAGGACCAGAGCTTACTGTCTCTACGCAGTGTTCTGGTACCGAAACGGTTGCTTAAGCAAAGTCCCTAGGAGTCTTGGAAAGCTTACTACCGTGAAACTAAAGCAGAACAGCGATGAAGGCCTCATGGAGCTGCTGCACGCCTCCCGTTTTGCCAGGATAATCAGGGCCTTACTTCGAGGCTAGTGCTCACATTGACTTTCACGTTTGGTATAGAGCAGAGCCGGGTGAGCTTCCAACTAGGAACTGGAAGCACAAGGTTTCTTTCGAGAAAACTCATTTTCTTCTATGTGCCATGCCGGCTGTAAGTAAAAGCACGGTAACAACAGTGCTTTTCAGGTAGCTTCGGGGCCGCATCAACGGAGCTTTCATAATGGGAAAACTAGCCTTGTGCCGTCAGTCTCTAATTTCTAGGTTGACACGCAGCATACACGCAGGAGCAGAGCTTCCTGGTTCTACGCAGTGTTCTGGTACTGAAACGGGTGCTGAAGCAAGGCCCCTAGGAGTGTTGAAAAGCTTACTACCTTGAAACTAAAGCAGAACAACGATGAAGGCCTCATGGAGCTGCTGCACGCCTCTCGTTTTGCAAGGATAATCAGGGCCTTACTTCGAAGCTTGGGCTCACGTTGACTTTCACTTTAGGTATAGCGCAGAGCAGGGTGAGCTTCCAACAAGGAACTGGAAACCCAAGGTTTCTTAGGAGAAAACTCATTTTCTTCTCAGAACCATGCCGGCAGTGAGGAAAACCCCGGCAACAACAATGCTTTTCAGGTAGCTTCGAGGCCGCATGAACGGAGCTTTCATAATGGGAAAAGAAGCCTTATGCCATCAGTCTCCAATTTCTAGGTTGACACGCAGCATACACGCAGGACCAGAGCTTACTGTCTCTACGCAGTGTTCTGGTACCGAAACGGTTGCTTAAGCAAAGTCCCTAGGAGTCTTGGAAAGCTTACTACCGTGAAACTAAAGCAGAACAGCGATGAAGGCCTCATGGAGCTGCTGCACGCCTCCCGTTTTGCCAGGATAATCAGGGCCTTACTTCGAGGCTAGTGCTCACATTGACTTTCACGTTTGGTATAGAGCAGAGCCGGGTGAGCTTCCAACTAGGAACTGGAAGCACAAGGTTTCTTTCGAGAAAACTCATTTTCTTCTATGTGCCATGCCGGCTGTAAGTAAAAGCACGGTAACAACAGTGCTTTTCAGGTAGCTTCGGGGCCGCATCAACGGAGCTTTCATAATGGGAAAACTAGCCTTGTGCCGTCAGTCTCTAATTTCTAGGTTGACACGCAGCATACACGCAGGAGCAGAGCTTCCTGGTTCTACGCAGTGTTCTGGTACTGAAACGGGTGCTGAAGCAAGTCCCCTAGGAGTGTTGAAAAGCTTACTACCTTGAAACTAAAGCAGAACAACGATGAAGGCCTCATGGAGCTGCTGCACGCCTCTCGTTTTGCAAGGATAATCAGGGCCTTACTTCGAAGCTTGGGCTCACGTTGACTTTCACTTTAGGTATAGCGCAGAGCAGGGTGAGCTTCCAACAAGGAACTGGAAACCCAAGGTTTCTTAGGAGAAAACTCATTTTCTTCTCAGAACCATGCCGGCAGTGAGGAAAACCCCGGCAACAAAAATGCTTTTCAGGTAGCTTCGAGGCCGCATGAACGGAGCTTTCATAATGGCAAAAGAAGCCTTATGCCATCAGTCTCCAATTTCTAGGTTGACACGCAGCATACACGCAGGACCAGAGCTTACTGTCTCTACGCAGTGTTCTGGTACCGAAACGGTTGCTTAAGCAAAGTCCCTAGGAATGTTGGAAAGCTACTACCGTGAAACTAAAGCAGAACAGCGATGAAGGCCTGATGGAGCTGCTGCACGCCTCCTGTTTTGCCAGGATAATCAGGGCCTTACTTCGAGGCTAGTGCTCACATTGACTTTCACGTTTGGTATAGAGCAGAGCAGGGTGAGCTTCCAACTAGGAACTGGAAGCACAAGGTTTCTTTCGAGAAAACTCATTTTCTTCTATGTGCCATGCCGTCTGTAAGTAAAAGCACGGTAACAACAGTGCTTTTCAGGTAGCTTCGGGGCCGCATCAACGGAGCTTTCAAAACGGGAAAACTAGCCTTGTGCCGTCAGTCTCTAATTTCTAGGTTGACACGCAGCATACACGCAGGAGCAGAGCTTCCTGGTTCTACGCAGTGTTCTGGTACTGAAACGGGTGCTGAAGCAAGGCCCCTAGGAGTGTTGAAAAGCTTACTACCTTGAAACTAAAGCAGAACAACGATGAAGGCCTCATGGAGCTGCTGCATGCCTCTCGTTTTGCAAGGATAATCAGGGCCTTACTTCGAAGCTTGGGCTCACGTTGACTTTCACTTTAGGTATAGCGCAGAGCAGGGTGAGCTTCCAACAAGGAACTGGAAACCCAAGGTTTCTTAGGAGAAAACTCATTTTCTTCTCAGAACCATGCCGGCAGTGAGGAAAACCCCGGCAACAACAATGCTTTTCAGGTAGCTTCGAGGCCGCATGAACGGAGCTTTCATAATGGGAAAAGAAGCCTTATGCCATCAGTCTCCAATTTCTAGGTTGACACGCAGCATACACGCAGGACCAGAGCTTACTGTCTCTACGCAGTGTTCTGGTACCGAAACGGTTGCTTAAGCAAAGTCCCTAGGAATGTTGGAAAGCTTACTACCGTGAAACTAAAGCAGAACAGCAATGAAGGCCTCATGGAGCTGCTGCACGCCTCCCGTTTTGCCCGGATAATCAGGGCCTTACTTCGAGGCTAGTGCTCACATTGACTTTCACGTTTGGTATAGAGCAGAGCCGGGTGAGCTTCCAACTAGGAACTGGAAGCACAAGGTTTCTTTCGAGAAAACTCATTTTCTTCTATGTGCCATGCCGGCTGTAAGTAAAAGCACGGTAACAACAGTGCTTTTCAGGTAGCTTCGGGGCCACATCAACGGAGCTTTCAAAACGGGAAAACTAGCCTTGTGCCGTCAGTCTCTAATTTTTAGGTTGACACGCAGCATTCACGCAGGAGCAGAGCTTCCTGGTTCTACGCAGTGTTCTGGTACTGAAACGGGTGCTGAAGCAAGGCCCCTAGGAGTGTTGAAAAGCTTACTACCTTGAAACTAAAGCAGAACAACGATGAAGGCCTCATGGAGCTGCTGCACGCCTCTCGTTTGGCAAGGATAATCAGGGCCTTACTTCGAAGCTTGGGCTCACGTTGACTTTCACTTTAGGTATAGCGCAGAGCAGGGTGAGCTTCCAACAAGGAACTGGAAACCCAAGGTTTCTTAGGAGAAAACTCCTTTTCTTCTCAGAACCATGCCGGCAGTGAGGAAAACCCCGGCAACAACAATGCTTTTCAGGTAGCTTCGAGGCCGCATGAACGGAGCTTTCATAATGGCAAAAGAAGCCTTATGCCATCAGTCTCCAATTTCTAGGTTGACACGCAGCATACACGCAGGACCAGAGCTTACTGTCTCTACGCAGTGTTCTGGTACCAAAACGGTTGCTTAAGCAAAGTCCCTAGGAATGTTGGAAAGCTACTACCGTGAAACTAAAGCAGAACAGCGATGAAGGCCTCATGGAGCTGCTGCACGCCTCCCGTTTTGCCAGCATAATCAGGGCCTTACTTCGAGGCTAGTGCTCACATTGACTTTCACGTTTGGTATAGAGCAGAGCAGGGTGAGCTTCCAACTAGGAACTGGAAGCACAAGGTTTCTTTCGAGAAAACTCATTTTCTTCTATGAACCATGCCAGCTGTAAGTAAAAGCACGGTAACTACAGTGCTTTTCAGGTAGCTTCGGGGCCGCATCAACGGAGCTTTCATAATGGGAAAAGTAGCCTTGTGCCATCAGTCTCTAATTTCTAGGTTGACACGCAGCATACACGCAGGAGCAGAGCTTCCTGGTTCTACGCAGTGTTCTGGTACTGAAACGGGTGCTGAAGCAAGGCCCCTAGGAGTGTTGAAAAGCTTACTACCTTGAAACTAAAGCAGAACAACGATGAAGGCCACATGGAGCTGCTGCACGCCTCTCGTTTTGCAAGGATAATCAGGGCCTTACTTCGAAGCTTGGGCTCACGTTGACTTTCACTTTAGGTATAGCGCAGAGCAGGGTGAGCTTCCAACAAGGAACTGGAAACCCAAGGTTTCTTAGGAGAAAACTCAGTTTCTTCTCAGAACCATGCCGGCAGTGAGGAAAACCCCGGCAACAACAATGCTTTTCAGGTAGCTTCGAGGCCGCATGAACGGAGCTTTCATAATGGCAAAAGAAGCCTTATGCCATCAGTCTCCAATTTCTAGGTTGACACGCAGCATACACACAGGACCAGAGCTTACTGTCTATACGCAGTGTTCTGGTACCGAAACGGTTGCTTAAGCAAAGTCCCTAGGAATGTTGGAAAGCTTACTACCGTGAAACTAAAGCAGAACAGCGATGAAGGCCTCATGGAGCTGCTGCACGCCTCCCGTTTTGCCAGGATAATCAGGGCCTTACATCGAGGCTAGTGCTCACATTGACTTTCACGTTTGGTATAGAGCAGAGCCGGGTGAGCTTCCAACTAGGAACTGGAAGCACAAGGTTTCTTTCGAGAAAACTCATTTTCTTCTATGTGCCATGCCGGCTGTAAGTAAAAGCACGGTAACAACAGTGCTTTTCAGGTAGCTTCGGGGCCGCATCAACGGAGCTTTCATAATGGGAAAACTAGCCTTGTGCCGTCAGTCTCTAATTTCTAGGTTGACACGCAGCATACACGCAGGAGCAGAGCTTCCTGGTTCTACGCAGTGTTCTGGTACTGAAACGGGTGCTGAAGCAAGGCCCCTAGGAGTGTTGAAAAGCTTACTACCTTGAAACTAAAGCAGAACAACGATGAAGGCCTCATGGAGCTGCTGCACGCCTCTCGTTTGGCAAGGATAATCAGGGCCTTACTTCGAAGCTTGGGCTCACGTTGACTTTCACTTTAGGTATAGCGCAGAGCAGGGTGAGCTTCCAACAAGGAACTGGAAACCCAAGGTTTCTTAGGAGAAAACTCATTTTCTTCTCAGAACCATGCCGGCAGTGAGGAAAACCCCGGCAACAACAATGCTTTTCAGGTAGCTTCGAGGCCGCATGAACGGAGCTTTCATAATGGGAAAAGAAGCCTTATGCCATCAGTCTCCAATTTCTAGGTTGACACGCAGCATACACGCAGGACCAGAGCTTACTGTCTCTACGCAGTGTTCTGGTACCGAAACGGTTGCTTAAGCAAAGTCCCTAGGAGTCTTGGAAAGCTTACTACCGTGAAACTAAAGCAGAACAGCGATGAAGGCCTCATGGAGCTGCTGCACGCCTCCCGTTTTGCCAGGATAATCAGGGCCTTACTTCGAGGCTAGTGCTCACATTGACTTTCACGTTTGGTATAGAGCAGAGCCGGGTGAGCTTCCAACTAGGAACTGGAAGCACAAGGTTTCTTTCGAGAAAACTCATTTTCTTCTATGTGCCATGCCGGCTGTAAGTAAAAGCACGGTAACAACAGTGCTTTTCAGGTAGCTTCGGGGCCGCATCAACGGAGCTTTCATAATGGGAAAACTAGCCTTGTGCCGTCAGTCTCTAATTTCTAGGTTGACACGCAGCATACACGCAGGAGCAGAGCTTCCTGGTTCTACGCAGTGTTCTGGTACTGAAACGGGTGCTGAAGCAAGGCCCCTAGGAGTGTTGAAAAGCTTACTACCTTGAAACTAAAGCAGAACAACGATGAAGGCCTCATGGAGCTGCTGCACGCCTCTCGTTTTGCAAGGATAATCAGGGCCTTACTTCGAAGCTTGGGCTCACGTTGACTTTCACTTTAGGTATAGCGCAGAGCAGGGTGAGCTTCCAACAAGGAACTGGAAACCCAAGGTTTCTTAGGAGAAAACTCATTTTCTTCTCAGAACCATGCCGGCAGTGAGGAAAACCCCGGCAACAACAATGCTTTTCAGGTAGCTTCGAGGCCGCATGAACGGAGCTTTCATAATGGGAAAAGAAGCCTTATGCCATCAGTCTCCAATTTCTAGGTTGACACGCAGCATACACGCAGGACCAGAGCTTACTGTCTCTACGCAGTGTTCTGGTACCGAAACGGTTGCTTAAGCAAAGTCCCTAGGAGTCTTGGAAAGCTTACTACCGTGAAACTAAAGCAGAACAGCGATGAAGGCCTCATGGAGCTGCTGCACGCCTCCCGTTTTGCCAGGATAATCAGGGCCTTACTTCGAGGCTAGTGCTCACATTGACTTTCACGTTTGGTATAGAGCAGAGCCGGGTGAGCTTCCAACTAGGAACTGGAAGCACAAGGTTTCTTTCGAGAAAACTCATTTTCTTCTATGTGCCATGCCGGCTGTAAGTAAAAGCACGGTAACAACAGTGCTTTTCAGGTAGCTTCGGGGCCGCATCAACGGAGCTTTCATAATGGGAAAACTAGCCTTGTGCCGTCAGTCTCTAATTTCTAGGTTGACACGCAGCATACACGCAGGAGCAGAGCTTCCTGGTTCTACGCAGTGTTCTGGTACTGAAACGGGTGCTGAAGCAAGTCCCCTAGGAGTGTTGAAAAGCTTACTACCTTGAAACTAAAGCAGAACAACGATGAAGGCCTCATGGAGCTGCTGCACGCCTCTCGTTTTGCAAGGATAATCAGGGCCTTACTTCGAAGCTTGGGCTCACGTTGACTTTCACTTTAGGTATAGCGCAGAGCAGGGTGAGCTTCCAACAAGGAACTGGAAACCCAAGGTTTCTTAGGAGAAAACTCATTTTCTTCTCAGAACCATGCCGGCAGTGAGGAAAACCCCGGCAACAAAAATGCTTTTCAGGTAGCTTCGAGGCCGCATGAACGGAGCTTTCATAATGGCAAAAGAAGCCTTATGCCATCAGTCTCCAATTTCTAGGTTGACACGCAGCATACACGCAGGACCAGAGCTTACTGTCTCTACGCAGTGTTCTGGTACCGAAACGGTTGCTTAAGCAAAGTCCCTAGGAATGTTGGAAAGCTACTACCGTGAAACTAAAGCAGAACAGCGATGAAGGCCTGATGGAGCTGCTGCACGCCTCCTGTTTTGCCAGGATAATCAGGGCCTTACTTCGAGGCTAGTGCTCACATTGACTTTCACGTTTGGTATAGAGCAGAGCAGGGTGAGCTTCCAACTAGGAACTGGAAGCACAAGGTTTCTTTCGAGAAAACTCATTTTCTTCTATGTGCCATGCCGTCTGTAAGTAAAAGCACGGTAACAACAGTGCTTTTCAGGTAGCTTCGGGGCCGCATCAACGGAGCTTTCAAAACGGGAAAACTAGCCTTGTGCCGTCAGTCTCTAATTTCTAGGTTGACACGCAGCATACACGCAGGAGCAGAGCTTCCTGGTTCTACGCAGTGTTCTGGTACTGAAACGGGTGCTGAAGCAAGGCCCCTAGGAGTGTTGAAAAGCTTACTACCTTGAAACTAAAGCAGAACAACGATGAAGGCCTCATGGAGCTGCTGCATGCCTCTCGTTTTGCAAGGATAATCAGGGCCTTACTTCGAAGCTTGGGCTCACGTTGACTTTCACTTTAGGTATAGCGCAGAGCAGGGTGAGCTTCCAACAAGGAACTGGAAACCCAAGGTTTCTTAGGAGAAAACTCATTTTCTTCTCAGAACCATGCCGGCAGTGAGGAAAACCCCGGCAACAACAATGCTTTTCAGGTAGCTTCGAGGCCGCATGAACGGAGCTTTCATAATGGGAAAAGAAGCCTTATGCCATCAGTCTCCAATTTCTAGGTTGACACGCAGCATACACGCAGGACCAGAGCTTACTGTCTCTACGCAGTGTTCTGGTACCGAAACGGTTGCTTAAGCAAAGTCCCTAGGAATGTTGGAAAGCTTACTACCGTGAAACTAAAGCAGAACAGCAATGAAGGCCTCATGGAGCTGCTGCACGCCTCCCGTTTTGCCCGGATAATCAGGGCCTTACTTCGAGGCTAGTGCTCACATTGACTTTCACGTTTGGTATAGAGCAGAGCCGGGTGAGCTTCCAACTAGGAACTGGAAGCACAAGGTTTCTTTCGAGAAAACTCATTTTCTTCTATGTGCCATGCCGGCTGTAAGTAAAAGCACGGTAACAACAGTGCTTTTCAGGTAGCTTCGGGGCCACATCAACGGAGCTTTCAAAACGGGAAAACTAGCCTTGTGCCGTCAGTCTCTAATTTTTAGGTTGACACGCAGCATTCACGCAGGAGCAGAGCTTCCTGGTTCTACGCAGTGTTCTGGTACTGAAACGGGTGCTGAAGCAAGGCCCCTAGGAGTGTTGAAAAGCTTACTACCTTGAAACTAAAGCAGAACAACGATGAAGGCCTCATGGAGCTGCTGCACGCCTCTCGTTTGGCAAGGATAATCAGGGCCTTACTTCGAAGCTTGGGCTCACGTTGACTTTCACTTTAGGTATAGCGCAGAGCAGGGTGAGCTTCCAACAAGGAACTGGAAACCCAAGGTTTCTTAGGAGAAAACTCATTTTCTTCTCAGAACCATGCCGGCAGTGAGGAAAACCCCAGCAACAACAATGCTTTTCAGGTAGCTTCGAGGCCGCATGAACGGAGCTTTCATAATGGGAAAAGAAGCCTTATGCCATCAGTCTCCAATTTCTAGGTTGACACGCAGCATACACGCAGGACCAGAGCTTACTGTCTCTACGCAGTGTTCTGGTACCGAAACGGTTGCTTAAGCAAAGTCCCTAGGAATCTTGGAAAGCTTACTACCGTGAAACTAAAGCAGAACAGCGATGAAGGCCTCATGGAGCTGCTGTACGCCTCCCGTTTTGCCAGGATAATCAGGGCCTTACTTCGAGGCTAGTGCTCACATTGACTTTCACGTTTGGTATAGAGCAGAGCCGGGTGAGCTTCCAACTAGGAACTGGAAGCACAAGGTTTCTTTCGAGAAAACTCATTTTCTTCTGTGTGCCATGCCGGCTGTAAGTAAAAGCACGGTAACAACAGTGCTTTTCAGGTAGCTTCGGGGCCGCATCAACGGAGCTTTCATAATGGGAAAACTAGCCTTGTGCCGTCAGTCTCTAATTTCTAGGTTGACACGCAGCATACACGCAGGAGCAGAGCTTCCTGGTTCTACGCAGTGTTCTGGTACTGAAACGGGTGCTGAAGCAAGTCCCCTAGGAGTGTTGAAAAGCTCACTACCTTGAAACTAAAGCAGAACAACGATGAAGGCCTCATGGAGCTGCTGCTCGCCTCTCGTTTTGCAAGGATAATCAGGGCCTTACTTCGAAGCTTGGGCTCACGTTGACTTTCACTTTAGGTATAGCGCAGAGCAGGGTGAGCTTCCAACAAGGAACTGGAAACCCAAGGTTTCTTAGGAGAAAACTCATTTTCTTCTCAGAACCATGCCGGCAGTGAGGAAAACCCCGGCAACAACAATGCTTTTCAGGTAGCTTCGAGGCCGCATGAACGGAGCTTTCATAATGGGAAAAGAAGCCTTATGCCATCAGTCTCCAATTTCTAGGTTGACACGCAGCATACACGCAGGACCACAGCTTACTGTCTCTACGCAGTGTTCTGGTACCGAAACGGTTGCTTAAGCAAAGTCCCTAGGAATGTTGGAAAGCTACTACCGTGAAACTAAAGCAGAACAGCGATGAAGGCCTCATGGAGCTGCTGCACGCCTCCCGTTTTGCCAGCATAATCAGGGCCTTACTTCGAGGCTAGTGCTCACATTGACTTTCACGTTTGGTATAGAGCAGAGCAGGGTGAGCTTCCAACTAGGAACTGGAAGCACAAGGTTTCTTTCGAGAAAACTCATTTTCTTCTATGTGCCATGCCAGCTGTAAGTAAAAGCACGGTAACTACAGTGCTTTTCAGGTAGCTTCGGGGCCGCATCAACGGAACTTTCATCATGGGAAAACTAGCCTTGTGCCATCAGTCTCTAATTTCTAGGTTGACATGCAGCATACACGCAGGAGCAGAGCTTTCTGGTTCTACGCAGTGTTCTGGTACTGAAACGGGTGCTGAAGCAAGGCCCCTAGGAGTGTTAAAAAGCTTACTACCTTGAAACTAAAGCAGAACAACGATGAAGGCCTCATGGAGCTGCTGCACGCCTCTCGTTTGGCAAGGATAATCAGGGCCTTACTTCGAAGCTTGGGCTCACGTTGACTTTCACTTTAGGTATAGCGCAGAGCAGGGTGAGCTTCCAACAAGGAACTGGAAACCCAAGGTTTCTTAGGAGAAAACTCATTTTCTTCTCAGAACCATGCCGGCAGTGAGGAAAACCCCGGCAACAACAATGCTTTTCAGGTAGCTTCGAGGCCGCATGAACGGAGCTTTCATAATGGGAAAAGAAGCCTTATGCCATCAGTCTCCAATTTCTAGGTTGACACGCAGCATACACGCAGGACCACAGCTTACTGTCTCTACGCAGTGTTCTGGTACCGAAACGGTTGCTTAAGCAAAGTCCCTAGGAGTCTTGGAAAGCTTACTACCGTGAAACTAAAGCAGAACAGCGATGAAGGCCTCATGGAGCTGCTGCACGCCTCCCGTTTTGCCAGCATAATCAGGGCCTTACTTCGAGGCTAGTGCTCACATTGACTTTCACGTTTGGTATAGAGCAGAGCCGGGTGAGCTTCCAACTAGGAACTGGAAGCACAAGGTTTCTTTCGAGAAAACTCATTTTCTTCTATGTGCCATGCTGGCTGTAAGTAAAAGCACGGTAACAACAGTGCTTTTCAGGTAGCTTCGGGGCCGCATCAACGGAGCTTTCATAATGGGAAAACTAGCCTTGTGCCGTCAGTCTCTAATTTCTAGGTTGACACGCAGCATACACGCAGGAGCAGAGCTTCCTGGTTCTACGCAGTGTTCTGGTACTGAAACGGGTGCTGAAGCAAGGCCCCTAGGAGTGTTGAAAAGCTTACTACCTTGAAACTAAAGCAGAACAACGATGAAGGCCTCATGGAGCTGCTGCACGCCTCTCGTTTTGCAAGGATAATCAGGGCCTTACTTCGAAGCTTGGGCTCACGTTGACTTTCACTTTAGGTATAGCGCAGAGCAGGGTGAGCTTCCAACAAGGAACTGGAAACCCAAGGTTTCTTAGGAGAAAACTCATTTTCTTCTCAGAACCATGCCGGCAGTGAGGAAAACCCCGGCAACAACAATGCTTTTCAGGTAGCTTCGAGGCCGCATGAACGGAGCTTTCATAATGGGAAAAGAAGCCTTATGCCATCAGTCTCCAATTTCTAGGTTGACACGCAGCATACACGCAGGACCAGAGCTTACTGTCTCTACACAGTGTTCTGGTACCGAAACGGTTGCTTAAGCAAAGTCCCTAGGAGTCTTGGAAAGCTTACTACCGTGAAACTAAAGCAGAACAGCGATGAAGGCCTCATGGAGCTGCTGCACGCCTCCCGTATTGCCAGCATAATCAGGGCCTTACTTCGAGGCTAGTGCTCACATTGACTTTCACGTTTGGTATAGAGCAGAGCCGGGTGAGCTTCCAACTAGGAACTGGAAGCACAAGGTTTCTTTCGAGAAAACTCATTTTCTTCTATGTGCCATGCCGGCTGTAAGTAAAAGCACGGTAACAACAGTGCTTTTCAGGTAGCTTCGAGGCCGCATGAATGGAGCTTTCAAAACGGGAAAACAAGCCTTGTGCCATCAGTCTCTAATTTCTAGGTTGACACGCAGCATACACGCAGCAGCAGAGCTTCCTGGTTCTACGCAGTGTTCTGGTACTGAAACGGGTGCTGAAGCAAGGCCCCTAGGAGTGTTGAAAAGCTTACTACCTTGAAACTAAAGCAGAACAACGATGAAGGCCTCATGGAGCTGCTGCACGCCTCTCGTTTGGCAAGGATAATCAGGGCCTTACTTCGAAGCTTGGGCTCACGTTGACTTTCACTTTAGGTATAGCGCAGAGCAGGGTGAGCTTCCAACAAGGAACTGGAAACCCAAGGTTTCTTAGGAGAAAACTCATTTTCTTCTCAGAACCATGCCGGCAGTGAGGAAAACCCCGGCAACAACAATGCTTTTCAGGTAGCTTCGAGGCCGCATGAACGGAGCTTTCATAATGGGAAAAGAAGCCTTATGCCATCAGTCTCCAATTTCTAGGTTGACACCCAGCATACACGCAGGACCAGAGCTTACTGTCTCTACGCAGTGTTCTGGTACCGAAACGGTTGCTTAAGCAAAGTCCGTAGGAGTCTTGGAAAGCTTACTACCGTGAAACTAAAGCAGAACAGCGATGAAGGCCTCATGGAGCTGCTGCACGCCTCCCGTTTTGCCAGGATAATCAGGGCCTTACTTCGAGGCTAGTGCTCACATTGACTTTCACGTTTGGTATAGAGCAGAGCCGGGTGAGCTTCCAACTAGGAACTGGAAGCACAAGGTTTCTTTCGAGAAAACTCATTTTCTTCTGTGTGCCATGCCGGCTGTAAGTAAAAGCACGGTAACAACAGTGCTTTTCAGGTAGCTTCGGGGCCGCATCAACGGAGCTTTCATAATGGGAAAACTAGCCTTGTGCCGTCAGTCTCTAATTTCTAGGTTGACACGCAGCATACACGCAGGAGCAGAGCTTCCTGGTTCTACGCAGTGTTCTGGTACTGAAACGGGTGCTGAAGCAAGGCCCCTAGGAGTGTTGAAAAGCTTACTACCTTGAAACTAAAGCAGAACAACGATGAAGGCCTCATGGAGCTGCTGCACGCCTCTCGTTTTGCAAGGATAATCAGGGCCTTACTTCGAAGCTTGGGCTCACGTTGACTTTCACTTTAGGTATAGCGCAGAGCAGGGTGAGCTTCCAACAAGGAACTGGAAACCCAAGGTTTCTTAGGAGAAAACTCATTTTCTTCTCAGAACCATGCCGGCAGTGAGGAAACCCCGGCAACAACAATGCTTTTCAGGTAGCTTCGAGGCCGCATGAACGGAGCTTTCATAATGGGAAAAGAAGCCTTATGCCATCAGTCTCCAATTTCTAGGTTGACACCCAGCATACACGCAGGACCAGAGCTTACTGTCTCTACGCAGTGTTCTGGTACCGAAACGGTTGCTTAAGCAAAGTCCCTAAGAATGTTGGAAAGCTTACTACCGTGAAACTAAAGCAGAACAGCGATGAAGGCCTCATGGAGCTGCTGCACGCCTCCCGTTTTGCCAGCATAATCAGGGCCTTACTTCGAGGCTAGTGCTCACATTGACTTTCACTTTTGGTATAGAGCAGAGCCGGGTGAGCTTCCAACTAGGAACTGGAAGCACAAGGTTTCTTTCGAGAAAACTCATTTTCTTCTATGTGCCATGCCGGCTGTAAGTAAAAGCACGGTAACCACAGTGCTTTTCAGGTAGCTTCGGGGCCGCATCAACGGAGCTTTCATAATGGGAAAACTAGCCTTGTGCCGTCAGTCTCTAATTTCTAGGTTGACACGCAGCATACACGCAGGAGCAGAGCTTCCTGGTTCTACGCAGTGTTCTGGTACTGAAACGGGTGCTGAAGCAAGGCCCCTAGGAGTGTTGAAAAGCTTACTACCTTGAAACTAAAGCAGAACAACGATGAAGGCCTCATGGAGCTGCTGCACGCCTCTCGTTTTGCAAGGATAATCAGGGCCTTACTTGGAAGCTTGGGCTCACGTTGACTTTCACTTTAGGTATAGCGCAGAGCAGGGTGAGCTTCCAACAAGGAACTGGAAACCCAAGGTTTCTTAGGAGAAAACTCATTTTCTTCTCAGAACCATGCCGGCAGTGAGGAAAACCCCGGCAACAACAATGCTTTTCAGGTAGCTTCGAGGCCGCATGAACGGAGCTTTCATAATGGCAAAAGAAGCCTTATGCCATCAGTCTCCAATTTCTAGGTTGACACGCAGCATACACGCAGGACCAGAGCTTACTGTCTCTACGCAGTGTTCTGGTACCGAAACGGTTGCTTAAGCAAAGTCCCTAGGAATGTTCGAAAGCTACTACCGTGAAACTAAAGCAGAACAGCGATGAAGGCCTCATGGAGCTGCTGCACGCCTCCCGTTTTGCCAGCATAATCAGGGCCTTACTTCGAGGCTAGTGCTCACATTGACTTTCACGTTTGGTATAGAGCAGAGCAGGGTGAGCTTCCAACTAGGAACTGGAAGCACAAGGTTTCTTTCGAGAAAACTCATTTTCTTCTATGAACCATGCCAGCTGTAAGTAAAAGCACGGTAACTACAGTGCTTTTCAGGTAGCTTCGGGGCCGCATCAACGGAGCTTTCATAATGGGAAAACTAGCCTTGTGCCATCAGTCTCTAATTTCTAGGTTGACACGCAGCATACACGCAGGAGCAGAGCTTACTGTCTGTAGGCAGTGTTCTGGTACTAAAACGGGTGCTGAAGCAAGGCCCCTAGGAGTGTTGAAAAGCTTACTACCTTGAAACTAAAGCAGAACAACGATGAAGGCCTCATGGAGCTGCTGCACGCCTCTCGTTTTGCAAGGATAATCAGGGCCTTACTTCGAAGCTTGGGCTCACGTTGACTTTCACTTTAGGTATAGCGCAGAGCAGGGTGAGCTTCCAACAAGGAACTGGAAACCCAAGGTTTCTTAGGAGAAAACTCATTTTCTTCTCAGAACCATGCCGGCAGTGAGGAAAACCCCGGCAACAACAATGCTTTTCAGGTAGCTTCGAGGCCGCATGAACGGAGCTTTCATAATGGGAAAAGAAGCCTTATGCCATCAGTCTCCAATTTCTAGGTTGACACGCAGCATACACGCAGGACCAGAGCTTACTGTCTCTACGCAGTGTTCTCGCACAGAAACGGTTGCTTAAGCAAAGTCCCTAGGAATGTTGGAAAGCTTACTACCGTGAAACTAAAGCAGAACAGCGATGAAGGCCTCATGGAGCTGCTGCACGCCTCCCGTTTTGCCAGCATAATCAGGGCCTTACTTCGAGGCTAGTGCTCACATTGACTTTCACGTTTGGTATAGAGCAGAGCCGGGTGAGCTTCCAACTAGGAACTGGAAGCACAAGGTTTCTTTCGAGAAAACTCATTTTCTTCTATGTGCCATGCCGGCTGTAAGTAAAAGCACGGTAACAACAGTGCTTTTCAGGTAGCTTCGGGGCCGCATGAACGGAGCTTTCATAATGGGAAAACTAGCCTTGTGCCGTCAGTCTCTAATTTCTTGGTTGACACGCAGCATACACGCAGGAGCAGAGCTTCCTGGTTCTACGCAGTGTTCTGGTACTGAAACGGGTGCTGAAGCAAGTCCCCTAGGAGTGTTGAAAAGCCCACTACCTTGAAACTAAAGCAGAAAACGATGAAGGTCTCATGGAGCTGCTGCACGCCTCTCGTTTTGCAAGGATAATCAGGGCCTTACTTCGAAGCTTGGGCTCACGTTGACTTTCACTTTAGGTATAGCGCAGAACAGGGTGAGCTTCCAACAAAGAAATGGAAACCCAAGGTTTCTTAGGAGAAAACTCATTTTCTCCTCAGAACCATGCCGGCAGTGAGGAAAACCCCGGCAACAACAATGCTTTTCAGGTAGCTTCGAGGCCGCATGAACGGAGCTTTCATAATGGGAAAAGAAGCCTTATGCCATCAGTCTCCAATTTCTAGGTTGACACGCAGCATACACGCAGGACCAGAGCTTACTGTCTCTACGCAATGTTCTGGTACAGAAACGGTTGCTTAAGCAAAGTCCCTAGGAATGTTGGAAAGCTACTACCGTGAAACTAAAGCAGAACAGCGATGAAGGCCTCATGGAGCTGCTGCACGCCTCCCGATTTGCCAGCATAATCAGGGCCTTACTTCGAGGCTAGTGCTCACATTGACTTTCACGTTTGGTATAGAGCAGAGCAGGGTGAGCTTCCAACTAGGAACTGGAAGCACAAGGTTTCTTTCGAGAAAACTCATTTTCTTCTATGAACCATGCCAGCTGTAAGTAAAAGCACGGTAACTACAGTGCTTTTCAGGTAGCTTCGGGGCCGCATCAACGGAGCTTTCATAATGGGAAAACTAGCCTTGTGCCATCAGTCTCTAATTTCTAGGTTGACACGCAGCATACACGCAGGAGCAGAGCTTCCTGGTTCTACGCAGTGTTCTGGTACTGAAACGGGTGCTGAAGCAAGGCCCCTAGGAGTGTTGAAAAGCTTACTACCTTGAAACTAAAGCAGAACAACGATGAAGGCCTCATGGAGCTGCTGCACGCCTCTCGTTTTGCAAGGATAATCAGGGCCTTACTTCGAAGCTTGGGCTCACGTTGACTTTCACTTTAGGTATAGCGCAGAGCAGGGTGAGCTTCCAACAAGGAACTGGAAACCCAAGGTTTCTTAGGAGAAAACTCATTTTCTTCTCAGAACCATGCCGGCAGTGAGGAAAACCCCGGCAACAACAATGCTTTTCAGGTAGCTTCGAGGCCGCATGAACGGAGCTTTCATAATGGGAAAAGAAGCCTTATGCCATCAGTCTCCAATTTCTAGGTTGACACGCAGCATACACGCAGGACCAGAGCTTACTGTCTCTACGCAGTGTTCTCGTACAGAAACGGTTGCTTAAGCAAAGTCCCTAGGAATGTTGGAAAGCTACTACCGTGAAACTAAAGCAGAACAGCGATGAAGGCCTCATGGAGCTGCTGCACGCCTCCCGTTTTGCCAGCATAATCAGGGCCTTACTTCGAGGCTAGTGCTCACATTGACTTTCACGTTTGGTATAGAGCAGAGCAGGGTGAGCTTCCAACTAGGAACTGAAAGCACAAGGTTTCTTTCGAGAAAACTCATTTTCTTCTATGAACCATGTCGGCTGTAAGTAAAAGCACGGTAACTACAGTGCTTTTCAGGTAGCTTCGGGGCCGCATCAACGGAGCTTTCATAATGGGAAAACTAGCCTTGTGCCATCAGTCTCTAATTTCTAGGTTGACACGCAGCATACACGCAGAGGCAGAGCTTCCTGGTTCTACGCAGTGTTCTGGTACTGAAACGGGTGCTGAAGCAAGGCCCCTAGGAGTGTTGAAAAGCTTACTACCTTGAAACTAAAGCAGAACAACGATGAAGGCCTCATGGAGCTGCTGCATGCCTCTCGTTTTGCAAGGATAATCAGGGCCTTACTTCGAAGCTTGGGCTCACGTTGACTTTCACTTTAGGTATAGCGCAGAGCAGGGTGAGCTTCCAACAAGGAACTGGAAACCCAAGGTTTCTTAGGAGAAAACTCATTTTCTTCTCAGAACCATGCCGGCAGTGAGGAAAACCCCGGCAACAACAATGCTTTTCAGGTAGCTTCGAGGCCGCATGAACGGAGCTTTAATAATGGCAAAAGAAGCCTTATGCCATCAGTCTCCAATTTCTAGGTTGACACGCAGCATACACGCAGGACCAGAGCTTACTGTCTCTACGCAGTGTTCTGGTACCGAAACGGTTGCTTAAGCAAAGTCCCTAGGAATGTTGGAAAGCTACTACCGTGAAACTAAAGCAGAACAGCGATGAAGGCCTCATGGAGCTGCTGCACGCCTCCCGATTTGCCAGCATAATCAGGGCCTTACTTCGAGGCTAGTGCTCACATTGACTTTCACGTTTGGTATAGAGCAGAGCAGGGTGAGCTTCCAACTAGGAACTGGAAGCACAACGTTTCTTTCGAGAAAACTCATTTTCTTCTATGAACCATGCCAGCTGTAAGTAAAAGCACGGTAACTACAGTGCTTTTCAGGTAGCTTCGGGGCCGCATCAACGGAGCTTTCATAATGGGAAAAGTAGCCTTGTGCCATCAGTCTCTAATTTCTAGGTTGACACGCAGCATACACGCAGAGGCAGAGCTTCCTGGTTCTACGCAGTGTTCTGGTACTGAAACGGGTGCTGAAGCAAGGCCCCTAGGAGTGTTGAAAAGCTTACTACCTTGAAACTAAAGCAGAACAACGATGAAGGCCTCATGGAGCTGCTGCATGCCTCTCGTTTTGCAAGGATAATCAGGGCCTTACTTCGAAGCTTGGGCTCACGTTGACTTTCACTTTAGGTATAGCGCAGAGCAGGGTGAGCTTCCAACAAGGAACTGGAAACCCAAGGTTTCTTAGGAGAAAACTCATTTTCTTCTCAGAACCATGCCGGCAGTGAGGAAAACCCCGGCAACAACAATGCTTTTCAGGTAGCTTCGAGGCCGCATGAACGGAGCTTTAATAATGGCAAAAGAAGCCTTATGCCATCAGTCTCCAATTTCTAGGTTGACACGCAGCATACACGCAGGACCAGAGCTTACTGTCTCTACGCAGTGTTCTGGTACCGAAACGGTTGCTTAAGCAAAGTCCCTAGGAATGTTGGAAAGCTACTACCGTGAAACTAAAGCAGAACAGCGATGAAGGCCTCATGGAGCTGCTGCACGCCTCCCGATTTGCCAGCATAATCAGGGCCTTACTTCGAGGCTAGTGCTCACATTGACTTTCACGTTTGGTATAGAGCAGAGCAGGGTGAGCTTCCAACTAGGAACTGGAAGCACAACGTTTCTTTCGAGAAAACTCATTTTCTTCTATGAACCATGCCAGCTGTAAGTAAAAGCACGGTAACTACAGTGCTTTTCAGGTAGCTTCGGGGCCGCATCAACGGAGCTTTCATAATGGGAAAACTAGCCTTGTGCCATCAGTCTCTAATTTCTAGGTTGACACGCAGCATACACGCAGGAGCAGAGCTTCCTGGTTCTACGCAGTGTTCTGGTACTGAAACGGGTGCTGAAGCAAGGCCCCTAGGAGTGTTGAAAAGCTTACTACCTTGAAACTAAAGCAGAACAACGATGAAGGCCTCATGGAGCTGCTGCACGCCTCTCGTTTGGCAAGGATAATCAGGGCCTTACTTCGAAGCTTGGGCTCACGTTGACTTTCACTTTAGGTATAGCGCAGAGCAGGGTGAGCTTCCAACAAGGAACTGGAAACCCAAGGTTTCTTAGGAGAAAACTCATTTTCTTCTCAGAACCATGCCGGCAGTGAGGAAAACCCCGGCAACAACAATGCTTTTCAGGTAGCTTCGAGGCCGCATGAACGGAGCTTTCATAATGGGAAAAGAAGCCTTATGCCATCAGTCTCCAATTTCTAGGTTGACACGCAGCATACACGCAGGACCAGAGCTTACTGTCTCTACGCAGTGTTCTGGTACCGAAACGGTTGCTTAAGCAAAGTCCCTAGGAGTCTTGGAAAGCTTACTACCGTGAAACTAAAGCAGAACAGCGATGAAGGCCTCATGGAGCTGCTGCACGCCTCCCGTTTTGCCAGCATAATCAGGGCCTTACTTCGAGGCTAGTGCTCACATTGACTTTCACGTTTGGTATAGAGCAGAGCAGGGTGAGCTTCCAACTAGGAACTGGAAGCACAAGGTTTCTTTCGAGAAAACTCATTTTCTTCTATGAACCATGCCAGCTGTAAGTAAAAGCACGGTAACTACAGTGCTTTTCAGGTAGCTTCGGGGCCGCATCAACGGAGCTTTCATAATGGGAAAACTAGCCTTGTGCCATCAGTCTCTAATTTCTAGGTTGACACGCAGCATACACGCAGGAGCAGAGCTTCCTGGTTCTACGCAGTGTTCTGGTACTGAAACGGGTGCTGAAGCAAGGCCCCTAGGAGTGTTGAAAAGCTTACTACCTTGAAACTAAAGCAGAACAACGATGAAGGCCTCATGGAGCTGCTGCACGCCTCTCGTTTTGCAAGGATAATCAGGGCCTTACTTCGAAGCTTGGGCTCACGTTGACTTTCACTTTAGGTATAGCGCAGAGCAGGGTGAGCTTCCAACAAGGAACTGGAAACCCAAAGTTTCTTAGGAGAAAACTCATTTTCTTCTCTGAACCATGCCGGCAGTGAGGAAAACCCCGGCAACAACAATGCTTTTCAGGTAGCTTCGAGGCCGCATGAACGGAGCTTTCATAATGGCAAAAGAAGCCTTATGCCATCAGTCTCCAATTTCTAGGTTGACACGCAGCATACACGCAGGACCAGAGCTTACTGTCTCTACGCAGTGTTCTGGTACCGAAACGGTTGCTTAAGCAAAGTCCCTAGTAATGTTGGAAAGCTACTTCCGTGAAACTAAAGCAGAACAGCGATGAAGGCCTCATGGAGCTGCTGCACGCCTCCCGTTTTGCCAGCATAATCAGGGCCTTACTTCGAGGCTAGTGCTCACATTGACTTTCACGTTTGGTATAGAGCAGAGCCGGGTGAGCTTCCAACTAGGAACTGGAAGCACAAGGTTTCTTTCGAGAAAACTCATTTTCTTCTATGAACCATGTCGGCTGTAAGTAAAAGCACGGTAACTACAGTGCTTTTCAGGTAGCTTCGGGGCCGCATCAACGGAGCTTTCATAATGGGAAAACTAGCCTTGTGCCATCAGTCTCTAATTTCTAGGTTGACACGCAGCATACACGCAGGAGCAGAGCTTCCTGGTTCTACGCAGTGTTCTGGTACTGAAACGGGTGCTGAAGCAAGGCCCCTAGGAGTGTTGAAAAGCTTACTACCTTGAAACTAAAGCAGAACAACGATGAAGGCCTCATGGAGCTGCTGCACGCCTCTCGTTTTGCAAGGATAATCAGGGCCTTACTTCGAAGCTTGGGCTCACGTTGACTTTCACTTTAGGTATAGCGCAGAGCAGGGTGAGCTTCCAACAAGGAACTGGAAACCCAAGGTTTCTTAGGAGAAAACTCATTTTCTTCTCAGAACCATGCCGGCAGTGAGGAAAACCCCGGCAACAACAATGCTTTTCAGGTAGCTTCGAGGCCGCATGAACGGAGCTTTCATAATGGCAAAAGAAGCCTTATGCCATCAGTCTCCAATTTCTAGGTTGACACGCAGCATACACGCAGGACCAGAGCTTACTGTCTCTACGCAGTGTTCTGGTACCGAAACGGTTGCTTAAGCAAAGTCCCTAGTAATGTTGGAAAGCTACTACCGTGAAACTAAAGCAGAACAGCGATGAAGGCCTCATGGAGCTGCTGCACGCCTCCCGTTTTGCCAGCATAATCAGGGCCTTACTTCGAGGCTAGTGCTCACATTGACTTTCACGTTTGGTATAGAGCAGAGCAGGGTGAGCTTCCAACTAGGAACTGGAAGCACAAGGTTTCTTTCGAGAAAACTCATTTTCTTCTATGAACCATGTCGGCTGTAAGTAAAAGCACGGTAACTACAGTGCTTTTCAGGTAGCTTCGGGGCCGCATCAACGGAGCTTTCATAATGGGAAAACTAGCCTTGTGCCATCAGTCTCTAATTTCTAGGTTGAGACGCAGCATACACGCAGGAGCAGAGCTTCCTGGTTCTACGCAGTGTTCTGGTACTGAAACGGGTGCTGAAGCAAGGCCCCTAGGAGTGTTGAAAAGCTTACTACCTTGAAACTAAAGCAGAACAACGATGAAGGCCTCATGGAGCTGCTGCACGCCTCTCGTTTTGCAAGGATAATCAGGGCCTTACTTCGAAGCTTGGGCTCACGTTGACTTTCACTTTAGGTATAGCGCAGAGCAGGGTGAGCTTCCAACAAGGAACTGGAAACCCAAGGTTTCTTAGGAGAAAACTCATTTTCTTCTCAGAACCATGCCGGCAGTGAGGAAAACCCCGGCAACAACAATGCTTTTCAGGTAGCTTCGAGGCCGCATGAACGGAGCTTTCATAATGGCAAAAGAAGCCTTATGCCATCAGTCTCCAATTTCTAGGTTGACACGCAGCATACACGCAGGACCAGAGCTTACTGTCTCTACGCAGTGTTCTGGTACCGAAACGGTTGCTTAAGCAAAGTCCCTAGTAATGTTGGAAAGCTACTACCGTGAAACTAAAGCAGAACAGCGATGAAGGCCTCATGGAGCTGCTGCACGCCTCCCGTTTTGCCAGCATAATCAGGGCCTTACTTCGAGGCTAGTGCTCACATTGAGTTTCACGTTTGGTATAGAGCAGAGCAGGGTGAGCTTCCAACTAGGAACTGGAAGCACAAGGTTTCTTTCGAGAAAACTCATTTTCTTCTATGAACCATGTCGGCTGTAAGTAAAAGCACGGTAACTACAGTGCTTTTCAGGTAGCTTCGGGGCCGCATCAACGGAGCTTTCATAATGGGAAAACTAGCCTTGTGCCATCAGTCTCTAATTTCTAGGTTGAGACGCAGCATACACGCAGGAGCAGAGCTTCCTGGTTCTACGCAGTGTTCTGGTACTGAAACGGGTGCTGAAGCAAGGCCCCTAGGAGTGTTGAAAAGCTTACTACCTTGAAACTAAAGCAGAACAACGATGAAGGCCTCATGGAGCTGCTGCATGCCTCTCGTTTTGCAAGGATAATCAGGGCCTTACTTCGAAGCTTGGGCTCACGTTGACTTTCACTTTAGGTATAGCGCAGAGCAGGGTGAGCTTCCAACAAGGAACTGGAAACCCAAGGTTTCTTAGGAGAAAACTCATTTTCTTCTCAGAACCATGCCGACAGTGAGGAAAACCCCGGCAACAACAATGCTTTTCAGGTAGCTTCGAGGCCGCATGAACGGAGCTTTCATAATGGGAAAAGAAGCCTTATGCCATCAGTCTCCAATTTCTAGGTGGACACGCAGCATACACGCAGGACCAGAGCTTACTGTCTCTACGCAGTGTTCTGGTACCGAAACGGTTGCTTAAGCAAAGTCCCTAGGAGTCTTGGAAAGCTTACTACCGTGAAACTAAAGCAGAACAGCGATGAAGGCCTCATGGAGCTGCTGCACGCCTCCCGTTTTGCCAGGATAATCAGGGCCTTACTTCGAGGCTAGTGCTCACATTGACTTTCACGTTTGGTATAGAGCAGAGCCGGGTGAGCTTCCAACTAGGAACTGGAAGCACAAGGTTTCTTTCGAGAAAACTCATTTTCTTCTATGTGCCATGCCGACTGTAAGTAAAAGCACGGTAACAACAGTGCTTTTCAGGTAGCTTCGGGGCCTCATCAACGGAGCTTTCATAATGGGAAAACTAGCCTTGTGCCGTCAGTCTCTAATTTCTAGGTTGACACGCAGCATACACGCAGGAGCAGAGCTTCCTGGTTCTACGCAGTGTTCTGGTACTGAAACGGGTGCTGAAGCAAGGCCCCTAGGAGTGTTGAAAAGCCCACTACCTTGAAACTAAAGCAAAAAACGATGAAGGCCTCATGGAGCTGCTGCACGCCTCTCGTTTTGCAAGGATAATCAGGGCCTTACTTCGAAGCTTGGGCTCACGTTGACTTTCACTTTAGGTATAGCGCAGAACAGGGTGAGCTTCCAACAAAGAACTGGAAACCCAAGGTTTCTTAGGAGAAAACTCATTTTCTCCTCAGAACCATGACGGCAGTGAGGAAAACCCCGGCAACAACAATGCTTTTCAGGTAGCTTCGAGGCCGTATGAACGGAGCTTTCATAATGGGAAAAGAAGCCTTATGCCATCAGTCTCCAATTTCTAGGTTGACACGCAGCATACACGCAGGACCAGAGCTTACTGTCTCTACGCAGTGTTCTGGTACCGAAACGGTTTCTTAAGCAAAGTCCCTAGGAATGTTGGAAAGCTACTACCGTGAAACTAAAGCAGAACAGCGATGAAGGCCTCATGGAGCTGCTGCACGCCTCCCGTTTTGCCAGCATAATCAGGGCCTTACTTCGAGGCTAGTGCTCACATTGACTTTCACGTTTGTTATAGACCAGAGCAGGGTGAGCTTCCAACTAGGAACTGGAAGCACAAGGTTTCTTTCGAGAAAACTCATTTTCTTCTATGAACCATGCCAGCTGTAAGTAAAAGCACGGTAACTACAGTGCTTTTCAGGTAGCTTCGGGGCCGCATGAATGGAGCTTTCAAAACGGGAAAACAAGCCTTGTGCCATCAGTCTCTAATTTCTAGGTTGACACGCAGCATACACGCAGGAGCAGAGCTTCCTGGTTCTACGCAGTGTTCTGGTACTGAAACGGGTGCTGAAGCAAGTCCCCTAGGAGTGTTGAAAAGCTTACTACCTTGAAACTAAAGCAGAACAACGATGAAGGCCTCATGGAGCTGCTGCACGCCTCTCGTTTTGCAAGGAAAATCAGGGCCTTACTTCGAAGCTTGGGCTCACGTTGACTTTCACTTTAGGTATAGCGCAGAGCAGGGTGAGCTTAAACAAGGAACTGGAAACCCAAGGTTTCTTAGGAGAAAACTCATTTTCTTCTCAGAACCATGCCGGCAGTGAGGAAAACCCCGGCAACAACAATGCTTTTCAGGTAGCTTCGAGGCCGCATGAACGGAGCTTTCATAATGGGAAAAGAAGCCTTATGCCATCAGTCTCCAATTTCTAGGTTGACACGCAGCATACACGCAGGACCAGAGCTTACTGTCTCTACACAGTGTTCTGGTACCGAAACGGTTGCTTAAGCAAAGTCCCTAGGAGTCTTGGAAAGCTTACTACCGTGAAACTAAAGCAGAACAGCGATGAAGGCCTCATGGAGCTGCTGCACGCCTCCCGTATTGCCAGCATAATCAGGGCCTTACTTCGAGGCTAGTGCTCACATTGACTTTCACGTTTGGTATAGAGCAGAGCCGGGTGAGCTTCCAACTAGGAACTGGAAGCACAAGGTTTCTTTCGAGAAAACTCATTTTCTTCTATGTGCCATGCCGGCTGTAAGTAAAAGCACGGTAACAACAGTGCTTTTCAGGTAGCTTCGAGGCCGCATGAATGGAGCTTTCAAAACGGGAAAACAAGCCTTGTGCCATCAGTCTCTAATTTCTAGGTTGACACGCAGCATACACGCAGCAGCAGAGCTTCCTGGTTCTACGCAGTGTTCTGGTACTGAAACGGGTGCTGAAGCAAGGCCCCTAGGAGTGTTGAAAAGCTTACTACCTTGAAACTAAAGCAGAACAACGATGAAGGCCTCATGGAGCTGCTGCACGCCTCTCGTTTGGCAAGGATAATCAGGGCCTTACTTCGAAGCTTGGGCTCACGTTGACTTTCACTTTAGGTATAGCGCAGAGCAGGGTGAGCTTCCAACAAGGAACTGGAAACCCAAGGTTTCTTAGGAGAAAACTCATTTTCTTCTCAGAACCATGCCGGCAGTGAGGAAAACCCCGGCAACAACAATGCTTTTCAGGTAGCTTCGAGGCCGCATGAACGGAGCTTTCATAATGGGAAAAGAAGCCTTATGCCATCAGTCTCCAATTTCTAGGTTGACACCCAGCATACACGCAGGACCAGAGCTTACTGTCTCTACGCAGTGTTCTGGTACCGAAACGGTTGCTTAAGCAAAGTCCGTAGGAGTCTTGGAAAGCTTACTACCGTGAAACTAAAGCAGAACAGCGATGAAGGCCTCATGGAGCTGCTGCACGCC
Organism: Eubalaena glacialis; assembly: GCF_028564815.1. Taxonomy (NCBI): domain Eukaryota; kingdom Metazoa; phylum Chordata; class Mammalia; order Artiodactyla; family Balaenidae; genus Eubalaena; species Eubalaena glacialis. The sequence continues at coordinate 48,400 of NW_026871395.1, forward strand.
TCCCGTTTTGCCAGGATAATCAGGGCCTTACTTCGAGGCTAGTGCTCACATTGACTTTCACGTTTGGTATAGAGCAGAGCCGGGTGAGCTTCCAACTAGGAACTGGAAGCACAAGGTTTCTTTCGAGAAAACTCATTTTCTTCTGTGTGCCATGCCGGCTGTAAGTAAAAGCACGGTAACAACAGTGCTTTTCAGGTAGCTTCGGGGCCGCATCAACGGAGCTTTCATAATGGGAAAACTAGCCTTGTGCCGTCAGTCTCTAATTTCTAGGTTGACACGCAGCATACACGCAGGAGCAGAGCTTCCTGGTTCTACGCAGTGTTCTGGTACTGAAACGGGTGCTGAAGCAAGTCCCCTAGGAGTGTTGAAAAGCTCACTACCTTGAAACTAAAGCAGAAAACGATGAAGGTCTCATGGAGCTGCTGCACGCCTCTCATTTTGCAAGGATAATCAGGGCCTTACTTCGAAGCTTGGGCTCACGTTGACTTTCACTTTAGGTATAGCGCAGAACAGGGTGAGCTTCCAACAAAGAACTGGAAACCCAAGGTTTCTTAGGAGAAAACTCATTTTCTCCTCAGAACCATGCCGGCAGTGAGGAAAACCCCGGCAACAACAATGCTTTTCAGGTAGCTTCGAGGCCGCATGAACGGAGCTTTCATAATGCGAAAAGAAGCCTTATGCCATCAGTCTCCAATTTCTAGGTTGACACGCAGCATACACGCAGGACCAGAGCTTACTGTCTCTACGCAGTGTTCTGGTACCGAAACGGTTGCTTAAGCAAAGTCCCTAGGAATGTTGGAAAGCTACTACCGTGAAACTAAAGCAGAACAGCGATGAAGGCCTCATGGAGCTGCTGCACGCCTCCCGTTTTGCCAGCATAATCAGGGCCTTACTTCGAGGCTAGTGCTCACATTGACTTTCACGTTTGGTATAGAGCAGAGCAGGGTGAGCTTCCAACTAGGAACTGGAAGCACAAGGTTTCTTTCGAGAAAACTCATTTTCTTCTATGTGCCATGCCGGCTATAAGTAAAAGCACGGTAACAACAGTGCTTTTCAGGTAGCTTCGGGGCCGCATCAACGGAGCTTTCATAATGGGAAAACTAGCCTTGTGCCGTCAGTCTCTAATTTCTAGGTTGACACGCAGCATACACGCAGGAGCAGAGCTTCCTGGTTCTACGCAGTGTTCTGGTACTGAAACGGGTGCTGAAGCAAGGCCCCTAGGAGTGTTGAAAAGCTTACTACCTTGAAACTAAAGCAGAACAACGATGAAGGCCTCATGGAGCTGCTGCACGCCTCTCGTTTTGCAAGGATAATCAGGGCCTTACTTCGAAGCTTGGGCTCACGTTGACTTTCACTTTAGGTATAGCGCAGAGCAGGGTGAGCTTCCAACAAGGAACTGGAAACCCAAGGTTTCTTAGGAGAAAACTCATTTTCTTCTCAGAACCATGCCGGCAGTGAGGAAACCCCGGCAACAACAATGCTTTTCAGGTAGCTTCGAGGCCGCATGAACGGAGCTTTCATAATGGGAAAAGAAGCCTTATGCCATCAGTCTCCAATTTCTAGGTTGACACCCAGCATACACGCAGGACCAGAGCTTACTGTCTCTACGCAGTGTTCTGGTACCGAAACGGTTGCTTAAGCAAAGTCCCTAAGAATGTTGGAAAGCTTACTACCGTGAAACTAAAGCAGAACAGCGATGAAGGCCTCATGGAGCTGCTGCACGCCTCCCGTTTTGCCAGCATAATCAGGGCCTTACTTCGAGGCTAGTGCTCACATTGACTTTCACTTTTGGTATAGAGCAGAGCCGGGTGAGCTTCCAACTAGGAACTGGAAGCACAAGGTTTCTTTCGAGAAAACTCATTTTCTTCTATATGCCATGCCGGCTGTAAGTAAAAGCACGGTAACAACAGTGCTTTTCAGGTAGCTTCGGGGCCGCATCAACGGAGCTTTCATAATGGGAAAACTAGCCTTGTGCCGTCAGTCTCTAATTTCTAGGTTGACACGCAGCATACACGCAGGAGCAGAGCTTCCTGGTTCTACGCAGTGTTCTGGTACTGAAACGGGTGCTGAAGCAAGGCCCCTAGGAGTGTTGAAAAGCTTACTACCTTGAAACTAAAGCAGAACAACGATGAAGGCCTCATGGAGCTGCTGCACGCCTCTCGTTTTGCAAGGATAATCAGGGCCTTACTTGGAAGCTTGGGCTCACGTTGACTTTCACTTTAGGTATAGCGCAGAGCAGGGTGAGCTTCCAACAAGGAACTGGAAACCCAAGGTTTCTTAGGAGAAAACTCATTTTCTTCTCAGAACCATGCCGGCAGTGAGGAAAACCCCGGCAACAACAATGCTTTTCAGGTAGCTTCGAGGCCGCATGAACGGAGCTTTCATAATGGCAAAAGAAGCCTTATGCCATCAGTCTCCAATTTCTAGGTTGACACGCAGCATACACGCAGGACCAGAGCTTACTGTCTCTACGCAGTGTTCTGGTACCGAAACGGTTGCTTAAGCAAAGTCCCTAGGAATGTTGGAAAGCTACTACCGTGAAACTAAAGCAGAACAGCGATGAAGGCCTCATGGATCTGCTGCACGCCTCCCGTTTTGCCAGCATAATCAGGGCCTTACTTCGAGGCTAGTGCTCACATTGACTTTCACGTTTGGTATAGAGCAGAGCAGGGTGAGCTTCCAACTAGGAACTGGAAGCACAAGGTTTCTTTCGAGAAAACTCATTTTCTTCTATGAACCATGCCAGCTGTAAGTAAAAGCACGGTAACTACAGTGCTTTTCAGGTAGCTTCGGGGCCGCATCAACGGAGCTTTCATAATGGGAAAACTAGCCTTGTGCCATCAGTCTCTAATTTCTAGGTTGACACGCAGCATACACGCAGGAGCAGAGCTTACTGTCTGTAGGCAGTGTTCTGGTACTAAAACGGGTGCTGAAGCAAGGCCCCTAGGAGTGTTGAAAAGCTTACTACCTTGAAACTAAAGCAGAACAACGATGAAGGCCTCATGGAGCTGCTGCACGCCTCTCGTTTTGCAAGGATAATCAGGGCCTTACTTCGAAGCTTGGGCTCACGTTGACTTTCACTTTAGGTATAGCGCAGAGCAGGGTGAGCTTCCAACAAGGAACTGGAAACCCAAGGTTTCTTAGGAGAAAACTCATTTTCTTCTCAGAACCATGCCGGCAGTGAGGAAAACCCCGGCAACAACAATGCTTTTCAGGTAGCTTCGAGGCAGCATGAACGGAGCTTTCATAATGGGAAAAGAAGCCTTATGCCATCAGTCTCCAATTTCTAGGTTGACACGCAGCATACACGCAGGACCAGAGCTTACTGTCTCTACGCAGTGTTCTCGCACAGAAACGGTTGCTTAAGCAAAGTCCCTAGGAATGTTGGAAAGCTTACTACCGTGAAACTAAAGCAGAACAGCGATGAAGGCCTCATGGAGCTGCTGCACGCCTCCCGTTTTGCCAGCATAATCAGGGCCTTACTTCGAGGCTAGTGCTCACATTGACTTTCACGTTTGGTATAGAGCAGAGCCGGGTGAGCTTCCAACTAGGAACTGGAAGCACAAGGTTTCTTTCGAGAAAACTCATTTTCTTCTATGTGCCATGCCGGCTGTAAGTAAAAGCACGGTAACAACAGTGCTTTTCAGGTAGCTTCGGGGCCGCATGAACGGAGCTTTCATAATGGGAAAACTAGCCTTGTGCCGTCAGTCTCTAATTTCTTGGTTGACACGCAGCATACACGCAGGAGCAGAGCTTCCTGGTTCTACGCAGTGTTCTGGTACTGAAACGGGTGCTGAAGCAAGTCCCCTAGGAGTGTTGAAAAGCCCACTACCTTGAAACTAAAGCAGAAAACGATGAAGGTCTCATGGAGCTGCTGCACGCCTCTCGTTTTGCAAGGATAATCAGGGCCTTACTTCGAAGCTTGGGCTCACGTTGACTTTCACTTTAGGTATAGCGCAGAACAGGGTGAGCTTCCAACAAAGAAATGGAAACCCAAGGTTTCTTAGGAGAAAACTCATTTTCTCCTCAGAACCATGCCGGCAGTGAGGAAAACCCCGGCAACAACAATGCTTTTCAGGTAGCTTCGAGGCCGCATGAACGGAGCTTTCATAATGGGAAAAGAAGCCTTATGCCATCAGTCTCCAATTTCTAGGTTGACACGCAGCATACACGCAGGACCAGAGCTTACTGTCTCTACGCAATGTTCTGGTACAGAAACGGTTGCTTAAGCAAAGTCCCTAGGAATGTTGGAAAGCTACTACCGTGAAACTAAAGCAGAACAGCGATGAAGGCCTCATGGAGCTGCTGCACGCCTCCCGATTTGCCAGCATAATCAGGGCCTTACTTCGAGGCTAGTGCTCACATTGACTTTCACGTTTGGTATAGAGCAGAGCAGGGTGAGCTTCCAACTAGGAACTGGAAGCACAAGGTTTCTTTCGAGAAAACTCATTTTCTTCTATGAACCATGCCAGCTGTAAGTAAAAGCACGGTAACTACAGTGCTTTTCAGGTGGCTTCGGGGCCGCATCAACGGAGCTTTCATAATGGGAAAACTAGCCTTGTGCCATCATTCTCTAATTTCTAGGTTGACACGCAGCATACACGCAGGAGCAGAGCTTCCTGGTTCTACGCAGTGTTCTGGTACTGAAACGGGTGCTGAAGCAAGGCCCCTAGGAGTGTTGAAAAGCTTACTACCTTGAAACTAAAGCAGAACAACGATGAAGGCCTCATGGAGCTGCTGCACGCCTCTCGTTTTGCAAGGATAATCAGGGCCTTACTTCGAAGCTTGGGCTCACGTTGACTTTCACTTTAGGTATAGCGCAGAGCAGGGTGAGCTTCCAACAAGGAACTGGAAACCCAAGGTTTCTTAGGAGAAAACTCATTTTCTTCTCAGAACCATGCCGGCAGTGAGGAAAACCCCGGCAACAACAATGCTTTTCAGGTAGCTTCGAGGCCGCATGAACGGAGCTTTCATAATGGGAAAAGAAGCCTTATGCCATCAGTCTCCAATTTCTAGGTTGACACGCAGCATACACGCAGGACCAGAGCTTACTGTCTCTACGCAGTGTTCTCGTACAGAAACGGTTGCTTAAGCAAAGTCCCTAGGAATGTTGGAAAGCTACTACCGTGAAACTAAAGCAGAACAGCGATGAAGGCCTCATGGAGCTGCTGCACGCCTCCCGTTTTGCCAGCATAATCAGGGCCTTACTTCGAGGCTAGTGCTCACATTGACTTTCACGTTTGGTATAGAGCAGAGCAGGGTGAGCTTCCAACTAGGAACTGAAAGCACAAGGTTTCTTTCGAGAAAACTCATTTTCTTCTATGAACCATGTCGGCTGTAAGTAAAAGCACGGTAACTACAGTGCTTTTCAGGTAGCTTCGGGGCCGCATCAACGGAGCTTTCATAATGGGAAAACTAGCCTTGTGCCATCAGTCTCTAATTTCTAGGTTGACACGCAGCATACACGCAGAGGCAGAGCTTCCTGGTTCTACGCAGTGTTCTGGTACTGAAACGGGTGCTGAAGCAAGGCCCCTAGGAGTGTTGAAAAGCTTACTACCTTGAAACTAAAGCAGAACAACGATGAAGGCCTCATGGAGCTGCTGCATGCCTCTCGTTTTGCAAGGATAATCAGGGCCTTACTTCGAAGCTTGGGCTCACGTTGACTTTCACTTTAGGTATAGCGCAGAGCAGGGTGAGCTTCCAACAAGGAACTGGAAACCCAAGGTTTCTTAGGAGAAAACTCATTTTCTTCTCAGAACCATGCCGGCAGTGAGGAAAACCCCGGCAACAACAATGCTTTTCAGGTAGCTTCGAGGCCGCATGAACGGAGCTTTAATAATGGCAAAAGAAGCCTTATGCCATCAGTCTCCAATTTCTAGGTTGACACGCAGCATACACGCAGGACCAGAGCTTACTGTCTCTACGCAGTGTTCTGGTACCGAAACGGTTGCTTAAGCAAAGTCCCTAGGAATGTTGGAAAGCTACTACCGTGAAACTAAAGCAGAACAGCGATGAAGGCCTCATGGAGCTGCTGCACGCCTCCCGATTTGCCAGCATAATCAGGGCCTTACTTCGAGGCTAGTGCTCACATTGACTTTCACGTTTGGTATAGAGCAGAGCAGGGTGAGCTTCCAACTAGGAACTGGAAGCACAACGTTTCTTTCGAGAAAACTCATTTTCTTCTATGAACCATGCCAGCTGTAAGTAAAAGCACGGTAACTACAGTGCTTTTCAGGTAGCTTCGGGGCCGCATCAACGGAGCTTTCATAATGGGAAAACTAGCCTTGTGCCATCAGTCTCTAATTTCTAGGTTGACACGCAGCATACACGCAGGAGCAGAGCTTCCTGGTTCTACGCAGTGTTCTGGTACTGAAACGGGTGCTGAAGCAAGGCCCCTAGGAGTGTTGAAAAGCTTACTACCTTGAAACTAAAGCAGAACAACGATGAAGGCCTCATGGAGCTGCTGCACGCCTCTCGTTTTGCAAGGATAATCAGGGCCTTACTTCGAAGCTTGGGCTCACGTTGACTTTCACTTTAGGTATAGCGCAGAGCAGGGTGAGCTTCCAACAAGGAACTGGAAACCCAAGGTTTCTTAGGAGAAAACTCATTTTCTTCTCAGAACCATGCCGGCAGTGAGGAAAACCCCGGCAACAACAATGCTTTTCAGGTAGCTTCGAGGCCGCATGAACGGAGCTTTCATAATGGGAAAAGAAGCCTTATGCCATCAGTCTCCAATTTCTAGGTTGACACGCAGCATACACGCAGGACCAGAGCTTACTGTCTCTACGCAGTGTTCTGGTACCGAAACGGTTGCTTAAGCAAAGTCCCTAGGAGTCTTGGAAAGCTTACTACCGTGAAACTAAAGCAGAACAGCGATGAAGGCCTCATGGAGCTGCTGCACGCCTCCCGTTTTGCCAGCATAATCAGGGCCTTACTTCGAGGCTAGTGCTCACATTGACTTTCACGTTTGGTATAGAGCAGAGCAGGGTGAGCTTCCAACTAGGAACTGGAAGCACAAGGTTTCTTTCGAGAAAACTCATTTTCTTCTATGAACCATGCCAGCTGTAAGTAAAAGCACGGTAACTACAGTGCTTTTCAGGTAGCTTCGGGGCCGCATCAACGGAGCTTTCATAATGGGAAAACTAGCCTTGTGCCATCAGTCTCTAATTTCTAGGTTGACACGCAGCATACACGCAGGAGCAGAGCTTCCTGGTTCTACGCAGTGTTCTGGTACTGAAACGGGTGCTGAAGCAAGGCCCCTAGGAGTGTTGAAAAGCTTACTACCTTGAAACTAAAGCAGAACAACGATGAAGGCCTCATGGAGCTGCTGCACGCCTCTCGTTTTGCAAGGATAATCAGGGCCTTACTTCGAAGCTTGGGCTCACGTTGACTTTCACTTTAGGTATAGCGCAGAGCAGGGTGAGCTTCCAACAAGGAACTGGAAACCCAAAGTTTCTTAGGAGAAAACTCATTTTCTTCTCTGAACCATGCCGGCAGTGAGGAAAACCCCGGCAACAACAATGCTTTTCAGGTAGCTTCGAGGCCGCATGAACGGAGCTTTCATAATGGCAAAAGAAGCCTTATGCCATCAGTCTCCAATTTCTAGGTTGACACGCAGCATACACGCAGGACCAGAGCTTACTGTCTCTACGCAGTGTTCTGGTACCGAAACGGTTGCTTAAGCAAAGTCCCTAGTAATGTTGGAAAGCTACTACCGTGAAACTAAAGCAGAACAGCGATGAAGGCCTCATGGAGCTGCTGCACGCCTCCCGTTTTGCCAGCATAATCAGGGCCTTACTTCGAGGCTAGTGCTCACATTGACTTTCACGTTTGGTATAGAGCAGAGCCGGGTGAGCTTCCAACTAGGAACTGGAAGCACAAGGTTTCTTTCGAGAAAACTCATTTTCTTCTATGAACCATGTCGGCTGTAAGTAAAAGCACGGTAACTACAGTGCTTTTCAGGTAGCTTCGGGGCCGCATCAACGGAGCTTTCATAATGGGAAAACTAGCCTTGTGCCATCAGTCTCTAATTTCTAGGTTGACACGCAGCATACACGCAGGAGCAGAGCTTCCTGGTTCTACGCAGTGTTCTGGTACTGAAACGGGTGCTGAAGCAAGGCCCCTAGGAGTGTTGAAAAGCTTACTACCTTGAAACTAAAGCAGAACAACGATGAAGGCCTCATGGAGCTGCTGCACGCCTCTCGTTTTGCAAGGATAATCAGGGCCTTACTTCGAAGCTTGGGCTCACGTTGACTTTCACTTTAGGTATAGCGCAGAGCAGGGTGAGCTTCCAACAAGGAACTGGAAACCCAAGGTTTCTTAGGAGAAAACTCATTTTCTTCTCAGAACCATGCCGGCAGTGAGGAAAACCCCGGCAACAACAATGCTTTTCAGGTAGCTTCGAGGCCGCATGAACGGAGCTTTCATAATGGGAAAAGAAGCCTTATGCCATCAGTCTCCAATTTCTAGGTTGACACGCAGCATACACGCAGGACCAGAGCTTACTGTCTCTACGCAGTGTTCTGGTACCGAAACGGTTGCTTAAGCAAAGTCCCTAGTAATGTTGGAAAGCTACTACCGTGAAACTAAAGCAGAACAGCGATGAAGGCCTCATGGAGCTGCTGCACGCCTCCCGTTTTGCCAGCATAATCAGGGCCTTACTTCGAGGCTAGTGCTCACATTGACTTTCACGTTTGGTATAGAGCAGAGCAGGGTGAGCTTCCAACTAGGAACTGGAAGCACAAGGTTTCTTTCGAGAAAACTCATTTTCTTCTATGAACCATGTCGGCTGTAAGTAAAAGCACGGTAACTACAGTGCTTTTCAGGTAGCTTCGGGGCCGCATCAACGGAGCTTTCATAATGGGAAAACTAGCCTTGTGCCATCAGTCTCTAATTTCTAGGTTGAGACGCAGCATACACGCAGGAGCAGAGCTTCCTGGTTCTACGCAGTGTTCTGGTACTGAAACGGGTGCTGAAGCAAGGCCCCTAGGAGTGTTGAAAAGCTTACTACCTTGAAACTAAAGCAGAACAACGATGAAGGCCTCATGGAGCTGCTGCACGCCTCTCGTTTTGCAAGGATAATCAGGGCCTTACTTCGAAGCTTGGGCTCACGTTGACTTTCACTTTAGGTATAGCGCAGAGCAGGGTGAGCTTCCAACAAGGAACTGGAAACCCAAGGTTTCTTAGGAGAAAACTCATTTTCTTCTCAGAACCATGCCGGCAGTGAGGAAAACCCCGGCAACAACAATGCTTTTCAGGTAGCTTCGAGGCCGCATGAACGGAGCTTTCATAATGGCAAAAGAAGCCTTATGCCATCAGTCTCCAATTTCTAGGTTGACACGCAGCATACACGCAGGACCAGAGCTTACTGTCTCTACGCAGTGTTCTGGTACCGAAACGGTTGCTTAAGCAAAGTCCCTAGTAATGTTGGAAAGCTACTACCGTGAAACTAAAGCAGAACAGCGATGAAGGCCTCATGGAGCTGCTGCACGCCTCCCGTTTTGCCAGCATAATCAGGGCCTTACTTCGAGGCTAGTGCTCACATTGAGTTTCACGTTTGGTATAGAGCAGAGCAGGGTGAGCTTCCAACTAGGAACTGGAAGCACAAGGTTTCTTTCGAGAAAACTCATTTTCTTCTATGAACCATGTCGGCTGTAAGTAAAAGCACGGTAACTACAGTGCTTTTCAGGTAGCTTCGGGGCCGCATCAACGGAGCTTTCATAATGGGAAAACTAGCCTTGTGCCATCAGTCTCTAATTTCTAGGTTGAGACGCAGCATACACGCAGGAGCAGAGCTTCCTGGTTCTACGCAGTGTTCTGGTACTGAAACGGGTGCTGAAGCAAGGCCCCTAGGAGTGTTGAAAAGCTTACTACCTTGAAACTAAAGCAGAACAACGATGAAGGCCTCATGGAGCTGCTGCATGCCTCTCGTTTTGCAAGGATAATCAGGGCCTTACTTCGAAGCTTGGGCTCACGTTGACTTTCACTTTAGGTATAGCGCAGAGCAGGGTGAGCTTCCAACAAGGAACTGGAAACCCAAGGTTTCTTAGGAGAAAACTCATTTTCTTCTCAGAACCATGCCGACAGTGAGGAAAACCCCGGCAACAACAATGCTTTTCAGGTAGCTTCGAGGCCGCATGAACGGAGCTTTCATAATGGGAAAAGAAGCCTTATGCCATCAGTCTCCAATTTCTAGGTGGACACGCAGCATACACGCAGGACCAGAGCTTACTGTCTCTACGCAGTGTTCTGGTACCGAAACGGTTGCTTAAGCAAAGTCCCTAGGAGTCTTGGAAAGCTTACTACCGTGAAACTAAAGCAGAACAGCGATGAAGGCCTCATGGAGCTGCTGCACGCCTCCCGTTTTGCCAGGATAATCAGGGCCTTACTTCGAGGCTAGTGCTCACATTGACTTTCACGTTTGGTATAGAGCAGAGCCGGGTGAGCTTCCAACTAGGAACTGGAAGCACAAGGTTTCTTTCGAGAAAACTCATTTTCTTCTATGTGCCATGCCGACTGTAAGTAAAAGCACGGTAACAACAGTGCTTTTCAGGTAGCTTCGGGGCCTCATCAACGGAGCTTTCATAATGGGAAAACTAGCCTTGTGCCGTCAGTCTCTAATTTCTAGGTTGACACGCAGCATACACGCAGGAGCAGAGCTTCCTGGTTCTACGCAGTGTTCTGGTACTGAAACGGGTGCTGAAGCAAGGCCCCTAGGAGTGTTGAAAAGCCCACTACCTTGAAACTAAAGCAAAAAACGATGAAGGCCTCATGGAGCTGCTGCACGCCTCTCGTTTTGCAAGGATAATCAGGGCCTTACTTCGAAGCTTGGGCTCACGTTGACTTTCACTTTAGGTATAGCGCAGAACAGGGTGAGCTTCCAACAAAGAACTGGAAACCCAAGGTTTCTTAGGAGAAAACTCATTTTCTCCTCAGAACCATGACGGCAGTGAGGAAAACCCCGGCAACAACAATGCTTTTCAGGTAGCTTCGAGGCCGTATGAACGGAGCTTTCATAATGGGAAAAGAAGCCTTATGCCATCAGTCTCCAATTTCTAGGTTGACACGCAGCATACACGCAGGACCAGAGCTTACTGTCTCTACGCAGTGTTCTGGTACCGAAACGGTTTCTTAAGCAAAGTCCCTAGGAATGTTGGAAAGCTACTACCGTGAAACTAAAGCAGAACAGCGATGAAGGCCTCATGGAGCTGCTGCACGCCTCCCGTTTTGCCAGCATAATCAGGGCCTTACTTCGAGGCTAGTGCTCACATTGACTTTCACGTTTGTTATAGACCAGAGCAGGGTGAGCTTCCAACTAGGAACTGGAAGCACAAGGTTTCTTTCGAGAAAACTCATTTTCTTCTATGAACCATGCCAGCTGTAAGTAAAAGCACGGTAACTACAGTGCTTTTCAGGTAGCTTCGGGGCCGCATGAATGGAGCTTTCAAAACGGGAAAACAAGCCTTGTGCCATCAGTCTCTAATTTCTAGGTTGACACGCAGCATACACGCAGGAGCAGAGCTTCCTGGTTCTACGCAGTGTTCTGGTACTGAAACGGGTGCTGAAGCAAGTCCCCTAGGAGTGTTGAAAAGCTTACTACCTTGAAACTAAAGCAGAACAACGATGAAGGCCTCATGGAGCTGCTGCACGCCTCTCGTTTTGCAAGGAAAATCAGGGCCTTACTTCGAAGCTTGGGCTCACGTTGACTTTCACTTTAGGTATAGCGCAGAGCAGGGTGAGCTTCCAACAAGGAACTGGAAACCCAAGGTTTCTTAGGAGAAAACTCATTTTCTTCTCAGAACCATGCCGGCAGTGAGGAAAACCCCGGCAACAACAATGCTTTTCAGGTAGCTTCGAGGCCGCATGAACGGAGCTTTCATAATGGCAAAAGAAGCCTTATGCCATCAGTCTCCAATTTCTAGGTTGACACGCAGCATACACGCAGGACCAGAGCTTACTGTCTCTACGCAGTGTTCTGGTACCGAAACGGTTGCTTAAGCAAAGTCCCTAGGAGTCTTGGAAAGCTTACTACCGTGAAACTAAAGCAGAACAGCGATGAAGGCCTCATGGAGCTGCTGCACGCCTCCCGTTTTGCCAGGATAATCAGGGCCTTACTTCGAGGCTTGTGCTCACATTGATTTTCACGTTTGGTATAGAGCAGAGCCGGTGAGCTTCCAACTAGGAACTGGAAGCACAAGGTTTCTTTCGAGAAAACTCATTTTCTTCTATGAACCATGCCAGCTGTAAGTAAAAGCACGGTAACAACAGTGCTTTTCAGGTAGCTTCGGGGCAGCATCAACGGAGCTTTCATAATGGGAAAACTAGCCTTGTGCCATCAGTCTCTAATTTCTAGGTTGACACGCAGCATACACGCAGGAGCAGAGCTTCCTGGTTCTACGCAGTGTTCTGGTACTGAAACGGGTGCTGAAGCAAGGCCCCTAGGAGTGTTGAAAAGCTTACTACCTTGAAACTAAAGCAGAACAACGATGAAGGCCTCATGGAGCTGCTGCACGCCTCTCGTTTTGCAAGGATAATCAGGGCCTTACTTCGAAGCTTGGGCTCACGTTGACTTTCACTTTAGGTATAGCGCAGAGCAGGGTGAGCTTCCAACAAGGAACTGGAAGCACAAGGTTTCTTAGGAGAAAACTCATTTTCTCCTCAGAACCATGCCGGCAGTGAGGAAAACCCCGGCAACAACAATGCTTTTCAGGTAGCTTCGAGGCCGCATGAACGGAGCTTTCATAATGGGAAAAGAAGCCTTATGCCATCAGTCTCCAATTTCTAGGTTGACACGCAGCATACACGCAGGACCAGAGCTTACTGTCTCTACGCAGTGTGCTGGTACCGAAACGGTTGCTTAAGCAAAGTCCCTAGGAATGTTGGAAAGCTTACTACCGTGAAACTAAAGCAGAACAGCGATGAAGGCCTCATGGAGCTGCTGCACGCCTCCCATTTTGCCAGGATAATCAGGGCCTTACTTCGAGGCTAGTGCTCACATTGAGTTTCACGTTTGGTATAGAGCAGAGCAGGGTGAGCTTCCAACTAGGAACTGGAAGCACAAGGTTTCTTTCGAGAAAACTCATTTTCTTCTATGAACCATGCCGGCTGTAAGTAAAAGCACGGTAACAACAGTGCTTTTCAGGTAGCTTCGGGGCAGCATCAACGGAGCTTTCATAATGGGAAAACTAGCCTTGTGCCATCAGTCTCTAATTTCTAGGTTGACACGCAGCATACACGCAGGAGCAGAGCTTCCTGGTTCTACGCAGTGTTCTGGTACTGAAACGGGTGCTGAAGCAAGTCCCCTAGGAGTGTTGAAAAGCTTACTACCTTGAAACTAAAGCAGAACAACGATGAAGGCCTCATGGAGCTGCTGCACGCCTCTCGTTTTGCAAGGATAATCAGGGCCTTACTTCGAAGCTTGGGCTCACGTTGACTTTCACTTTAGGTATAGCGCAGAGCAGGGTGAGCTTCCAACAAGGAACTGGAAACCCAAGGTTTCTTAGGAGAAAACTCATTTTCTTCTCAGAACCATGCCGGCAGTGAGGAAAACCCCGGCAACAACAATGCTTTTCAGGTAGCTTCGAGGCCGCATGAACGGAGCTTTCATAATGGCAAAAGAAGCCTTATGCCATCAGTCTCCAATTTCTAGGTTGACACGCAGCATACACGCATGACCAGAGCTTACTGTCTCTACGCAGTGTTCTGGTACCGAAACGGTTGCTTAAGCAAAGTCCCTAGGAGTCTTGGAAAGCTTACTACCGTGAAACTAAAGCAGAACAGCGATGAAGGCCTCATGGAGCTGCTGCACGCCTCCCGTTTTGCCAGGATAATCAGGGCCTTACTTCGAGGCTAGTGCTCACATTGACTTTCACGTTTGGTATAGAGCAGAGCCGGGTGAGCTTCCAACTAGGAACTGGAAGCACAAGGTTTCTTTCGAGAAAACTCATTTTCTTCTATGTGCCATGCCGGCTGTAAGTAAAAGCACGGTAACAACAGTGCTTTTCAGGTAGCTTCGGGGCCGCATCAACGGAGCTTTCATAATGGGAAAAATAGCCTTGTGCCGTCAGCCTCTAATTTCTAGGTTGACACGCAGCATACACGCAGGAGCAGAGCTTCCTGGTTCTACGCAGTGTTCTGGTACTGAAACGGGTGCTGAAGCAAGGCCCCTAGGAGTGTTGAAAAGCTTACTACCTTGAAACTAAAGCAGAACAACGATGAAGGCCTCATGGAGCTGCTGCACGCCTCTCGTTTTGCAAGGATAATCAGGGCCTTACTTCGAAGCTTGGGCTCACGTTGACTTTCACTTTAGGTATAGAGCAGAGCAGGGTGAGCTTCCAACAAGGAACTGGAAACCCAAGGTTTCTTAGGAGAAAACTCAGTTTCTTCTCAGAACCATGCCGGCAGTGAGGAAAACCCCGGCAACAACAATGCTTTTCAGGTAGCTTCGAGGCCGCATGAACGGAGCTTTCATAATGGCAAAAGAAGCCTTATGCCATCAGTCTCCAATTTCTAGGTTGACACGCAGCATACACGCAGGACCAGAGCTTACTGTCTCTACGCAGTGTTCTGGTACCGAAACGGTTGCTTAAGCAAAGTCCCTAGGAATGTTGGAAAGCTTACTACCGTGAAACTAAAGCAGAACAGCGATGAAGGCCTCATGGAGCTGCTGCACGCCTCCCGTATTGCCAGCATAATCAGGGCCTTACTTCGAGGCTAGTGCTCACATTGACTTTCACGTTTGGTATAGAGCAGAGCCGGGTGAGCTTCCAACTAGGAACTGGAAGCACAAGGTTTCTTTCGAGAAAACTCATTTTCTTCTATGTGCCATGCCGGCTGTAAGTAAAAGCACGGTAACAACAGTGCTTTTCAGGTAGCTTCGAGGCCGCATGAATGGAGCTTTCAAAACGGGAAAACAAGCCTTGTGCCATCAGTCTCTAATTTCTAGGTTGACACGCAGCATACACGCAGGAGCAGAGCTTCCTGGTTCTACGCAGTGTTCTGGTACTGAAACGGGTGCTGAAGCAAGGCCCCTAGGAGTGTTGAAAAGCTTACTACCTTGAAACTAAAGCAGAACAACGATGAAGGCCTCATGGAGCTGCTGCACGCCTCTCGTTTTGCAAGGATAATCAGGGCCTTACTTCGAAGCTTGGGCTCACGTTGACTTTCACTTTAGGTATAGCGCAGAGCAGGGTGAGCTTCCAACAAAGAACTGGCAACCCAAGGTTTCTTAGGAGAAAACTCATTTTCTCCTCAGAACCATGCCGGCAGTGAGGAAAACCCCGGCAACAACAATGCTTTTCAGGTAGCTTCGAGGCCGCATGAACGGAGCTTTCATAATGGGAAAAGAAGCCTTATGCCATCAGTCTCCAATTTCTAGGTTGACTTGCAGCATACACGCAGGACCAGAGCTTACTGTCTCTACGCAGTGTTCTGGTACCGAAACGGTTGCTTAAGCAAAGTCCCTAGGAATGTTGGAAAGCTACTACCGTGAATCTAAAGCAGAACAGCGATGAAGGCCTCATGGAGCTGCTGCACGCCTCCCGTTTTGCCAGCATAATCAGGGCCTTACTTCGAGGCTAGTGCTCACATTGACTTTCACGTTTGGTATAGAGCAGAGCCGGGTGAGCTTCCAACTAGGAACTGGAAGCACAAGGTTTCTTTCGAGAAAACTCATTTTCTTCTATGTGCCATGCCGGCTGTAAGTAAAAGCACGGTAACAACAGTGCTTTTCAGGTAGCTTCGGGGCCGCATCAACGGAGCTTTCATAATGGGAAAACTAGCCTTGTGCCATCAGTCTCTAATTTCTAGGTTGACACGCAGCATACACGCAGGAGCAGAGCTTCCTGGTTCTACGCAGTGTTCTGGTACTGAAACGGGTGCTGAAGCAAGGCCCCTAGGAGTGTTGAAAAGCTTACTACCTTGAAACTAAAGCAGAACAACGATGAAGGCCTCATGGAGCTGCTGCACGCCTCTCGTTTTGCAAGGATAATCAGGGCCTTACTTCGAAGCTTGGGCTCACGTTGACTTTCACTTTAGGTATAGCGCAGAGCAGGGTGAGCTTCCAACAAGGAACTGGAAACCCAAGGTTTCTTAGGAGAAAACTCATTTTCTTCTCAGAACCATGCCGGCAGTGAGGAAAACCCCGGCAACAACAATGCTTTTCAGGTAGCTTCGAGGCCGCATGAACGGAGCTTTCATAATGGGAAAAGAAGCCTTATGCCATCAGTCTCCAATTTCTAGGTTGACACGCAGCATACACGCAGGACCAGAGCTTACTGTCTCTACGCAGTGTTCTCGTACAGAAACGGTTGCTTAAGCAAAGTCCCTAGGAATGTTGGAAAGCTACTACCGTGAAACTAAAGCAGAACAGCGATGAAGGCCTCATGGAGCTGCTGCACGCCTCCCGTTTTGCCAGCATAATCAGGGCCTTACTTCGAGGCTAGTGCTCACATTGACTTTCACGTTTGGTATAGAGCAGAGCAGGGTGAGCTTCCAACTAGGAACTGAAAGCACAAGGTTTCTTTCGAGAAAACTCATTTTCTTCTATGAACCATGTCGGCTGTAAGTAAAAGCACGGTAACTACAGTGCTTTTCAGGTAGCTTCGGGGCCGCATCAACGGAGCTTTCATAATGGGAAAACTAGCCTTGTGCCATCAGTCTCTAATTTCTAGGTTGACACGCAGCATACACGCAGAGGCAGAGCTTCCTGGTTCTACGCAGTGTTCTGGTACTGAAACGGGTGCTGAAGCAAGGCCCCTAGGAGTGTTGAAAAGCTTACTACCTTGAAACTAAAGCAGAACAACGATGAAGGCCTCATGGAGCTGCTGCATGCCTCTCGTTTTGCAAGGATAATCAGGGCCTTACTTCGAAGCTTGGGCTCACGTTGACTTTCACTTTAGGTATAGCGCAGAGCAGGGTGAGCTTCCAACAAGGAACTGGAAACCCAAGGTTTCTTAGGAGAAAACTCATTTTCTTCTCAGAACCATGCCGGCAGTGAGGAAAACCCCGGCAACAACAATGCTTTTCAGGTAGCTTCGAGGCCGCATGAACGGAGCTTTAATAATGGCAAAAGAAGCCTTATGCCATCAGTCTCCAATTTCTAGGTTGACACGCAGCATACACGCAGGACCAGAGCTTACTGTCTCTACGCAGTGTTCTGGTACCGAAACGGTTGCTTAAGCAAAGTCCCTAGGAATGTTGGAAAGCTACTACCGTGAAACTAAAGCAGAACAGCGATGAAGGCCTCATGGAGCTGCTGCACGCCTCCCGATTTGCCAGCATAATCAGGGCCTTACTTCGAGGCTAGTGCTCACATTGACTTTCACGTTTGGTATAGAGCAGAGCAGGGTGAGCTTCCAACTAGGAACTGGAAGCACAACGTTTCTTTCGAGAAAACTCATTTTCTTCTATGAACCATGCCAGCTGTAAGTAAAAGCACGGTAACTACAGTGCTTTTCAGGTAGCTTCGGGGCCGCATCAACGGAGCTTTCATAATGGGAAAACTAGCCTTGTGCCATCAGTCTCTAATTTCTAGGTTGACACGCAGCATACACGCAGGAGCAGAGCTTCCTGGTTCTACGCAGTGTTCTGGTACTGAAACGGGTGCTGAAGCAAGGCCCCTAGGAGTGTTGAAAAGCTTACTACCTTGAAACTAAAGCAGAACAACGATGAAGGCCTCATGGAGCTGCTGCACGCCTCTCGTTTTGCAAGGATAATCAGGGCCTTACTTCGAAGCTTGGGCTCACTTTGACTTTCACTTTAGGTATAGCGCAGAGCAGGGTGAGCTTCCAACAAGGAACTGGAAACCCAAGGTTTCTTAGGAGAAAACTCATTTTCTTCTCAGAACCATGCCGGCAGTGAGGAAAACCCCGGCAACAACAATGCTTTTCAGGTAGCTTCGAGGCCGCATGAACGGAGCTTTCATAATGGGAAAAGAAGCCTTATGCCATCAGTCTCCAATTTCTAGGTTGACACGCAGCATACACGCAGGACCAGAGCTTACTGTCTCTACGCAGTGTTCTGGTACCGAAACGGTTGCTTAAGCAAAGTCCCTAGGAGTCTTGGAAAGCTTACTACCGTGAAACTAAAGCAGAACAGCGATGAAGGCCTCATGGAGCTGCTGCACGCCTCCCGTTTTGCCAGCATAATCAGGGCCTTACTTCGAGGCTAGTGCTCACATTGACTTTCACGTTTGGTATAGAGCAGAGCAGGGTGAGCTTCCAACTAGGAACTGGAAGCACAAGGTTTCTTTCGAGAAAACTCATTTTCTTCTATGAACCATGCCAGCTGTAAGTAAAAGCACGGTAACTACAGTGCTTTTCAGGTAGCTTCGGGGCCGCATCAACGGAGCTTTCATAATGGGAAAACTAGCCTTGTGCCATCAGTCTCTAATTTCTAGGTTGACACGCAGCATACACGCAGGAGCAGAGCTTCCTGGTTCTACGCAGTGTTCTGGTACTGAAACGGGTGCTGAAGCAAGGCCCCTAGGAGTGTTGAAAAGCTTACTACCTTGAAACTAAAGCAGAACAACGATGAAGGCCTCATGGAGCTGCTGCACGCCTCTCGTTTTGCAAGGATAATCAGGGCCTTACTTCGAAGCTTGGGCTCACGTTGACTTTCACTTTAGGTATAGCGCAGAGCAGGGTGAGCTTCCAACAAGGAACTGGAAACCCAAAGTTTCTTAGGAGAAAACTCATTTTCTTCTCTGAACCATGCCGGCAGTGAGGAAAACCCCGGCAACAACAATGCTTTTCAGGTAGCTTCGAGGCCGCATGAACGGAGCTTTCATAATGGCAAAAGAAGCCTTATGCCATCAGTCTCCAATTTCTAGGTTGACACGCAGCATACACGCAGGACCAGAGCTTACTGTCTCTACGCAGTGTTCTGGTACCGAAACGGTTGCTTAAGCAAAGTCCCTAGTAATGTTGGAAAGCTACTACCGTGAAACTAAAGCAGAACAGCGATGAAGGCCTCATGGAGCTGCTGCACGCCTCCCGTTTTGCCAGCATAATCAGGGCCTTACTTCGAGGCTAGTGCTCACATTGACTTTCACGTTTGGTATAGAGCAGAGCCGGGTGAGCTTCCAACTAGGAACTGGAAGCACAAGGTTTCTTTCGAGAAAACTCATTTTCTTCTATGAACCATGTCGGCTGTAAGTAAAAGCACGGTAACTACAGTGCTTTTCAGGTAGCTTCGGGGCCGCATCAACGGAGCTTTCATAATGGGAAAACTAGCCTTGTGCCATCAGTCTCTAATTTCTAGGTTGACACGCAGCATACACGCAGGAGCAGAGCTTCCTGGTTCTACGCAGTGTTCTGGTACTGAAACGGGTGCTGAAGCAAGGCCCCTAGGAGTGTTGAAAAGCTTACTACCTTGAAACTAAAGCAGAACAACGATGAAGGCCTCATGGAGCTGCTGCACGCCTCTCGTTTTGCAAGGATAATCAGGGCCTTACTTCGAAGCTTGGGCTCACGTTGACTTTCACTTTAGGTATAGCGCAGAGCAGGGTGAGCTTCCAACAAGGAACTGGAAACCCAAGGTTTCTTAGGAGAAAACTCATTTTCTTCTCAGAACCATGCCGGCAGTGAGGAAAACCCCGGCAACAACAATGCTTTTCAGGTAGCTTCGAGGCCGCATGAACGGAGCTTTCATAATGGGAAAAGAAGCCTTATGCCATCAGTCTCCAATTTCTAGGTTGACACGCAGCATACACGCAGGACCAGAGCTTACTGTCTCTACGCAGTGTTCTGGTACCGAAACGGTTGCTTAAGCAAAGTCCCTAGTAATGTTGGAAAGCTACTACCGTGAAACTAAAGCAGAACAGCGATGAAGGCCTCATGGAGCTGCTGCACGCCTCCCGTTTTGCCAGCATAATCAGGGCCTTACTTCGAGGCTAGTGCTCACATTGACTTTCACGTTTGGTATAGAGCAGAGCAGGGTGAGCTTCCAACTAGGAACTGGAAGCACAAGGTTTCTTTCGAGAAAACTCATTTTCTTCTATGAACCATGTCGGCTGTAAGTAAAAGCACGGTAACTACAGTGCTTTTCAGGTAGCTTCGGGGCCGCATCAACGGAGCTTTCATAATGGGAAAACTAGCCTTGTGCCATCAGTCTCTAATTTCTAGGTTGAGACGCAGCATACACGCAGGAGCAGAGCTTCCTGGTTCTACGCAGTGTTCTGGTACTGAAACGGGTGCTGAAGCAAGGCCCCTAGGAGTGTTGAAAAGCTTACTACCTTGAAACTAAAGCAGAACAACGATGAAGGCCTCATGGAGCTGCTGCACGCCTCTCGTTTTGCAAGGATAATCAGGGCCTTACTTCGAAGCTTGGGCTCACGTTGACTTTCACTTTAGGTATAGCGCAGAGCAGGGTGAGCTTCCAACAAGGAACTGGAAACCCAAGGTTTCTTAGGAGAAAACTCATTTTCTTCTCAGAACCATGCCGGCAGTGAGGAAAACCCCGGCAACAACAATGCTTTTCAGGTAGCTTCGAGGCCGCATGAACGGAGCTTTCATAATGGCAAAAGAAGCCTTATGCCATCAGTCTCCAATTTCTAGGTTGACACGCAGCATACACGCAGGACCAGAGCTTACTGTCTCTACGCAGTGTTCTGGTACCGAAACGGTTGCTTAAGCAAAGTCCCTAGTAATGTTGGAAAGCTACTACCGTGAAACTAAAGCAGAACAGCGATGAAGGCCTCATGGAGCTGCTGCACGCCTCCCGTTTTGCCAGCATAATCAGGGCCTTACTTCGAGGCTAGTGCTCACATTGAGTTTCACGTTTGGTATAGAGCAGAGCAGGGTGAGCTTCCAACTAGGAACTGGAAGCACAAGGTTTCTTTCGAGAAAACTCATTTTCTTCTATGAACCATGTCGGCTGTAAGTAAAAGCACGGTAACTACAGTGCTTTTCAGGTAGCTTCGGGGCCGCATCAACGGAGCTTTCATAATGGGAAAACTAGCCTTGTGCCATCAGTCTCTAATTTCTAGGTTGAGACGCAGCATACACGCAGGAGCAGAGCTTCCTGGTTCTACGCAGTGTTCTGGTACTGAAACGGGTGCTGAAGCAAGGCCCCTAGGAGTGTTGAAAAGCTTACTACCTTGAAACTAAAGCAGAACAACGATGAAGGCCTCATGGAGCTGCTGCATGCCTCTCGTTTTGCAAGGATAATCAGGGCCTTACTTCGAAGCTTGGGCTCACGTTGACTTTCACTTTAGGTATAGCGCAGAGCAGGGTGAGCTTCCAACAAGGAACTGGAAACCCAAGGTTTCTTAGGAGAAAACTCATTTTCTTCTCAGAACCATGCCGACAGTGAGGAAAACCCCGGCAACAACAATGCTTTTCAGGTAGCTTCGAGGCCGCATGAACGGAGCTTTCATAATGGGAAAAGAAGCCTTATGCCATCAGTCTCCAATTTCTAGGTGGACACGCAGCATACACGCAGGACCAGAGCTTACTGTCTCTACGCAGTGTTCTGGTACCGAAACGGTTGCTTAAGCAAAGTCCCTAGGAGTCTTGGAAAGCTTACTACCGTGAAACTAAAGCAGAACAGCGATGAAGGCCTCATGGAGCTGCTGCACGCCTCCCGTTTTGCCAGGATAATCAGGGCCTTACTTCGAGGCTAGTGCTCACATTGACTTTCACGTTTGGTATAGAGCAGAGCCGGGTGAGCTTCCAACTAGGAACTGGAAGCACAAGGTTTCTTTCGAGAAAACTCATTTTCTTCTATGTGCCATGCCGACTGTAAGTAAAAGCACGGTAACAACAGTGCTTTTCAGGTAGCTTCGGGGCCTCATCAACGGAGCTTTCATAATGGGAAAACTAGCCTTGTGCCGTCAGTCTCTAATTTCTAGGTTGACACGCAGCATACACGCAGGAGCAGAGCTTCCTGGTTCTACGCAGTGTTCTGGTACTGAAACGGGTGCTGAAGCAAGGCCCCTAGGAGTGTTGAAAAGCCCACTACCTTGAAACTAAAGCAAAAAACGATGAAGGCCTCATGGAGCTGCTGCACGCCTCTCGTTTTGCAAGGATAATCAGGGCCTTACTTCGAAGCTTGGGCTCACGTTGACTTTCACTTTAGGTATAGCGCAGAACAGGGTGAGCTTCCAACAAAGAACTGGAAACCCAAGGTTTCTTAGGAGAAAACTCATTTTCTCCTCAGAACCATGACGGCAGTGAGGAAAACCCCGGCAACAACAATGCTTTTCAGGTAGCTTCGAGGCCGTATGAACGGAGCTTTCATAATGGGAAAAGAAGCCTTATGCCATCAGTCTCCAATTTCTAGGTTGACACGCAGCATACACGCAGGACCAGAGCTTACTGTCTCTACGCAGTGTTCTGGTACCGAAACGGTTTCTTAAGCAAAGTCCCTAGGAATGTTGGAAAGCTACTACCGTGAAACTAAAGCAGAACAGCGATGAAGGCCTCATGGAGCTGCTGCACGCCTCCCGTTTTGCCAGCATAATCAGGGCCTTACTTCGAGGCTAGTGCTCACATTGACTTTCACGTTTGTTATAGACCAGAGCAGGGTGAGCTTCCAACTAGGAACTGGAAGCACAAGGTTTCTTTCGAGAAAACTCATTTTCTTCTATGAACCATGCCAGCTGTAAGTAAAAGCACGGTAACTACAGTGCTTTTCAGGTAGCTTCGGGGCCGCATGAATGGAGCTTTCAAAACGGGAAAACAAGCCTTGTGCCATCAGTCTCTAATTTCTAGGTTGACACGCAGCATACACGCAGGAGCAGAGCTTCCTGGTTCTACGCAGTGTTCTGGTACTGAAACGGGTGCTGAAGCAAGTCCCCTAGGAGTGTTGAAAAGCTTACTACCTTGAAACTAAAGCAGAACAACGATGAAGGCCTCATGGAGCTGCTGCACGCCTCTCGTTTTGCAAGGAAAATCAGGGCCTTACTTCGAAGCTTGGGCTCACGTTGACTTTCACTTTAGGTATAGCGCAGAGCAGGGTGAGCTTCCAACAAGGAACTGGAAACCCAAGGTTTCTTAGGAGAAAACTCATTTTCTTCTCAGAACCATGCCGGCAGTGAGGAAAACCCCGGCAACAACAATGCTTTTCAGGTAGCTTCGAGGCCGCATGAACGGAGCTTTCATAATGGCAAAAGAAGCCTTATGCCATCAGTCTCCAATTTCTAGGTTGACACGCAGCATACACGCAGGACCAGAGCTTACTGTCTCTACGCAGTGTTCTGGTACCGAAACGGTTGCTTAAGCAAAGTCCCTAGGAGTCTTGGAAAGCTTACTACCGTGAAACTAAAGCAGAACAGCGATGAAGGCCTCATGGAGCTGCTGCACGCCTCCCGTTTTGCCAGGATAATCAGGGCCTTACTTCGAGGCTTGTGCTCACATTGATTTTCACGTTTGGTATAGAGCAGAGCCGGTGAGCTTCCAACTAGGAACTGGAAGCACAAGGTTTCTTTCGAGAAAACTCATTTTCTTCTATGAACCATGCCAGCTGTAAGTAAAAGCACGGTAACTACAGTGCTTTTCAGGTAGCTTCGGGGCCGCATGAATGGAGCTTTCAAAACGGGAAAACAAGCCTTGTGCCATCAGTCTCTAATTTCTAGGTTGACACGCAGCATACACGCAGGAGCAGAGCTTCCTGGTTCTACGCAGTGTTCTGGTACTGAAACGGGTGCTGAAGCAAGTCCCCTAGGAGTGTTGAAAAGCTTACTACCTTGAAACTAAAGCAGAACAACGATGAAGGCCTCATGGAGCTGCTGCACGCCTCTCGTTTTGCAAGGAAAATCAGGGCCTTACTTCGAAGCTTGGGCTCACGTTGACTTTCACTTTAGGTATAGCGCAGAGCAGGGTGAGCTTCCAACAAGGAACTGGAAACCCAAGGTTTCTTAGGAGAAAACTCATTTTCTTCTCAGAACCATGCCGGCAGTGAGGAAAACCCCGGCAACAACAATGCTTTTCAGGTAGCTTCGAGGCCGCATGAACGGAGCTTTCATAATGGCAAAAGAAGCCTTATGCCATCAGTCTCCAATTTCTAGGTTGACACGCAGCATACACGCAGGACCAGAGCTTACTGTCTCTACGCAGTGTTCTGGTACCGAAACGGTTGCTTAAGCAAAGTCCCTAGGAGTCTTGGAAAGCTTACTACCGTGAAACTAAAGCAGAACAGCGATGAAGGCCTCATGGAGCTGCTGCACGCCTCCCGTTTTGCCAGGATAATCAGGGCCTTACTTCGAGGCTTGTGCTCACATTGATTTTCACGTTTGGTATAGAGCAGAGCCGGTGAGCTTCCAACTAGGAACTGGAAGCACAAGGTTTCTTTCGAGAAAACTCATTTTCTTCTATGAACCATGCCAGCTGTAAGTAAAAGCACGGTAACAACAGTGCTTTTCAGGTAGCTTCGGGGCAGCATCAACGGAGCTTTCATAATGGGAAAACTAGCCTTGTGCCATCAGTCTCTAATTTCTAGGTTGACACGCAGCATACACGCAGGAGCAGAGCTTCCTGGTTCTACGCAGTGTTCTGGTACTGAAACGGGTGCTGAGGCAAGGCCCCTAGGAGTGTTGAAAAGCTTACTACCTTGAAACTAAAGCAGAACAACGATGAAGGCCTCATGGAGCTGCTGCACGCCTCTCGTTTTGCAAGGATAATCAGGGCCTTACTTCGAAGCTTGGGCTCACGTTGACTTTCACTTTAGGTATAGCGCAGAGCAGGGTGAGCTTCCAACAAGGAACTGGAAGCACAAGGTTTCTTAGGAGAAAACTCATTTTCTCCTCAGAACCATGCCGGCAGTGAGGAAAACCCCGGCAACAACAATGCTTTTCAGGTAGCTTCGAGGCCGCATGAACGGAGCTTTCATAATGGGAAAAGAAGCCTTATGCCATCAGTCTCCAATTTCTAGGTTGACACGCAGCATACACGCAGGACCAGAGCTTACTGTCTCTACGCAGTGTGCTGGTACCGAAACGGTTGCTTAAGCAAAGTCCCTAGGAATGTTGGAAAGCTTACTACCGTGAAACTAAAGCAGAACAGCGATGAAGGCCTCATGGAGCTGCTGCACGCCTCCCATTTTGCCAGGATAATCAGGGCCTTACTTCGAGGCTAGTGCTCACATTGAGTTTCACGTTTGGTATAGAGCAGAGCAGGGTGAGCTTCCAACTAGGAACTGGAAGCACAAGGTTTCTTTCGAGAAAACTCATTTTCTTCTATGAACCATGCCGGCTGTAAGTAAAAGCACGGTAACAACAGTGCTTTTCAGGTAGCTTCGGGGCAGCATCAACGGAGCTTTCATAATGGGAAAACTAGCCTTGTGCCATCAGTCTCTAATTTCTAGGTTGACACGCAGCATACACGCAGGAGCAGAGCTTCCTGGTTCTACGCAGTGTTCTGGTACTGAAACGGGTGCTGAAGCAAGTCCCCTAGGAGTGTTGAAAAGCTTACTACCTTGAAACTAAAGCAGAACAACGATGAAGGCCTCATGGAGCTGCTGCACGCCTCTCGTTTTGCAAGGATAATCAGGGCCTTACTTCGAAGCTTGGGCTCACGTTGACTTTCACTTTAGGTATAGCGCAGAGCAGGGTGAGCTTCCAACAAGGAACTGGAAACCCAAGGTTTCTTAGGAGAAAACTCATTTTCTTCTCAGAACCATGCCGGCAGTGAGGAAAACCCCGGCAACAACAATGCTTTTCAGGTAGCTTCGAGGCCGCATGAACGGAGCTTTCATAATGGCAAAAGAAGCCTTATGCCATCAGTCTCCAATTTCTAGGTTGACACGCAGCATACACGCATGACCAGAGCTTACTGTCTCTACGCAGTGTTCTGGTACCGAAACGGTTGCTTAAGCAAAGTCCCTAGGAGTCTTGGAAAGCTTACTACCGTGAAACTAAAGCAGAACAGCGATGAAGGCCTCATGGAGCTGCTGCACGCCTCCCGTTTTGCCAGGATAATCAGGGCCTTACTTCGAGGCTAGTGCTCACATTGACTTTCACGTTTGGTATAGAGCAGAGCCGGGTGAGCTTCCAACTAGGAACTGGAAGCACAAGGTTTCTTTCGAGAAAACTCATTTTCTTCTATGTGCCATGCCGGCTGTAAGTAAAAGCACGGTAACAACAGTGCTTTTCAGGTAGCTTCGGGGCCGCATCAACGGAGCTTTCATAATGGGAAAAATAGCCTTGTGCCGTCAGCCTCTAATTTCTAGGTTGACACGCAGCATACACGCAGGAGCAGAGCTTCCTGGTTCTACGCAGTGTTCTGGTACTGAAACGGGTGCTGAAGCAAGGCCCCTAGGAGTGTTGAAAAGCTTACTACCTTGAAACTAAAGCAGAACAACGATGAAGGCCTCATGGAGCTGCTGCACGCCTCTCGTTTTGCAAGGATAATCAGGGCCTTACTTCGAAGCTTGGGCTCACGTTGACTTTCACTTTAGGTATAGAGCAGAGCAGGGTGAGCTTCCAACAAGGAACTGGAAACCCAAGGTTTCTTAGGAGAAAACTCAGTTTCTTCTCAGAACCATGCCGGCAGTGAGGAAAACCCCGGCAACAACAATGCTTTTCAGGTAGCTTCGAGGCCGCATGAACGGAGCTTTCATAATGGCAAAAGAAGCCTTATGCCATCAGTCTCCAATTTCTAGGTTGACACGCAGCATACACGCAGGACCAGAGCTTACTGTCTCTACGCAGTGTTCTGGTACCGAAACGGTTGCTTAAGCAAAGTCCCTAGGAATGTTGGAAAGCTTACTACCGTGAAACTAAAGCAGAACAGCGATGAAGGCCTCATGGAGCTGCTGCACGCCTCCCGTATTGCCAGCATAATCAGGGCCTTACTTCGAGGCTAGTGCTCACATTGACTTTCACGTTTGGTATAGAGCAGAGCCGGGTGAGCTTCCAACTAGGAACTGGAAGCACAAGGTTTCTTTCGAGAAAACTCATTTTCTTCTATGTGCCATGCCGGCTGTAAGTAAAAGCACGGTAACAACAGTGCTTTTCAGGTAGCTTCGAGGCCGCATGAATGGAGCTTTCAAAACGGGAAAACAAGCCTTGTGCCATCAGTCTCTAATTTCTAGGTTGACACGCAGCATACACGCAGGAGCAGAGCTTCCTGGTTCTACGCAGTGTTCTGGTACTGAAACGGGTGCTGAAGCAAGGCCCCTAGGAGTGTTGAAAAGCTTACTACCTTGAAACTAAAGCAGAACAACGATGAAGGCCTCATGGAGCTGCTGCACGCCTCTCGTTTTGCAAGGATAATCAGGGCCTTACTTCGAAGCTTGGGCTCACGTTGACTTTCACTTTAGGTATAGCGCAGAGCAGGGTGAGCTTCCAACAAGGAACTGGAAACCCAAGGTTTCTTAGGAGAAAACTCATTTTCTCCTCAGAACCATGCCGGCAGTGAGG
The DNA here is from genome assembly GCF_028564815.1 of Eubalaena glacialis. Classification (NCBI taxonomy): domain Eukaryota; kingdom Metazoa; phylum Chordata; class Mammalia; order Artiodactyla; family Balaenidae; genus Eubalaena; species Eubalaena glacialis. The sequence continues at coordinate 75,758 of NW_026871395.1, forward strand.
AAAACCCCGGCAACAACAATGCTTTTCAGGTAGCTTCGAGGCCGCATGAACGGAGCTTTCATAATGGGAAAAGAAGCCTTATGCCATCAGTCTCCAATTTCTAGGTTGACACGCAGCATACACGCAGGACCAGAGCTTACTGTCTCTACGCAGTGTTCTGGTACCGAAGCGGTTGCTTAAGCAAAGTCCCAAGCGTCTTGGAAAGCTTACTACCGTGAAACTAAAGCAGAACAGCGATGAAGGCCTCATGGAGCTGCTGCACGCCTCCCATTTTGCCAGGATAATCAGGGCCTTACTTCGAGGCTAGTGCTCACATTGAGTTTCACGTTTGGTATAGAGCAGAGCCGGGTGAGCTTCCAACTAGGAACTGGAAGCACAAGGTTTCTTTCGAGAAAACTCATTTTCTTCTATGAACCATGCCGGCTGTAAGTAAAAGCACGGTAACAACAGTGCTTTTCAGGTAGCTTCGGGGCAGCATCAACGGAGCTTTCATAATGGGAAAACTAGCCTTGTGCCATCAGTCTCTAATTTCTAGGTTGACACGCAGCATACACGCAGGAGCAGAGCTTCCTGGTTCTACGCAGTGTTCTGGTACTGAAACGGGTGCTGAAGCAAGGCCCCTAGGAGTGTTGAAAAGCTTACTACCTTGAAACTAAAGCAGAACAACGATGAAGGCCTCATGGAGCTGCTGCACGCCTCTCGTTTTGCAAGGATAATCAGGGCCTTACTTCGAAGCTTGGGCTCACGTTGACTTTCACTTTAGGTATAGCGCAGAGCAGGGTGAGTTTCCAACAAGGAACTGGAAACCCAAGGTTTCTTAGGAGAAAACTCAGTTTCTTCTCAGAACCATGCCGGCAGTGAGGAAAACCCCGGCAACAACAATGCTTTTCAGGTAGCTTCGAGGCCGCATGAACGGAGCTTTCATAATGGCAAAAGAAGCCTTATGCCATCAGTCTCCAATTTCTAGGTTGACACGCAGCATACACGCAGGACCAGAGCTTACTGTCTCTACGCAGTGTTCTGGTACCGAAACGGTTGCTTAAGCAAAGTCCCTAGGAATGTTGGAAAGCTTACTACCGTGAAACTAAAGCAGAACAGCGATGAAGGCCTCATGGAGCTGCTGCACGCCTCCCGTATTGCCAGCATAATCAGGGCCTTACTTCGAGGCTAGTGCTCACATTGACTTTCACGTTTGGTATAGAGCAGAGCCGGTGAGCTTCCAACTAGGAACTGGAAGCACAAGGTTTCTTTCGAGAAAACTCATTTTCTTCTATGTGCCATGCCGGCTGTAAGTAAAAGCACGGTAACAACAGTGCCTTTCAGGTAGCTTCGAGGCCGCATGAATGGAGCTTTCAAAACGGGAAAACAAGCCTTGTGCCATCAGTCTCTAATTTCTAGGTTGACACGCAGCATACACGCAGGAGCAGAGCTTCCTGGTTCTACGCAGTGTTCTGGTACTGAAACGGGTGCTGAAGCAAGGCCCCTAGGAGAGTTGAAAAGCTTACTACCTTGAAACTAAAGCAGAACAACGATGAAGGCCTCATGGAGCTGCTGCACGCCTCTCGTTTTGCAAGGATAATCAGGGCCTTACTTCGAAGCTTGGGCTCACGTTGACTTTCACTTTAGGTATAGCGCAGAGCAGGGTGAGCTTCCAACAAGGAACTGGAAACCCAAGGTTTCTTAGGACAAAACTCATTTTCTCCTCAGAACCATGCCGGCAGTGAGGAAAACCCCGGCAACAACAATGCTTTTCAGGTAGCTTCGAGGCCGCATGAACGGAGCTTTCATAATGGGAAAAGAAGCCTTATGCCATCAGTCTCCAATTTCTAGGTTGACACGCAGCATACACGCAGGACCAGAGCTTACTGTCTCTACGCAGTGTGCTGGTACCGAAGCGGTTGCTTAAGCAAAGTCCCAAGAGTCTTGGAAAGCTTACTACCGTGAAACTAAAGCAGAACAGCGATGAAGGCCTCATGGAGCTGCTGCACGCCTCCCATTTTGCCAGGATAATCAGGGCCTTACTTCGAGGCTAGTGCTCACATTGAGTTTCACGTTTGGTATAGAGCAGAGCAGGGTGAGCTTCCAACTAGGAACTGGAAGCACAAGGTTTCTTTCGAGAAAACTCATTTTCTTCTATGAACCATGCCGGCTGTAAGTAAAAGCACGGTAACAACAGTGCTTTTCAGGTAGCTTCGGGGCAGCATCAACGGAGCTTTCATAATGGGAAAACTAGCCTTGTGCCATCAGTCTCTAATTTCTAGGTTGACACGCAGCATACACGCAGGAGCAGAGCTTCCTGGTTCTACGCAGTGTTCTGGTACTGAAACGGGTGCTGAAGCAAGTCCCTTAGGAGTGTTGAAAAGCTTACTACCTTGAAACTAAAGCAGAACAACGATGAAGGCCTCATGGAGCTGCTGCACGCCTCTCGTTTTGCAAGGATAATCAGGGCCTTACTTCGAAGCTTGGGCTCACGTTGACTTTCACTTTAGGTATAGCGCAGAGCAGGGTGAGCTTCCAACAAGGAACTGGAAACCCAAGGTTTCTTAGGAGAAAACTCATTTTCTTCTCAGAACCATGCCGGCAGTGAGGAAAACCCCGGCAACAACAATGCTTTTCAGGTAGCTTCGAGGCCGCATGAACGGAGCTTTCATAATGGGAAAGAAGCCTTATGCCATCAGTCTCCAATTCCTAGGTTGACACTCAGCATACACGCAGGACCAGAGCTTACTGTCTCTACGCAGTGTTCTGGTACCGAAACGGTTGCTTAAGCAAAGTCCCTAGGAATGTTGGAAAGCTTACTACCGTGAAACTAAAGCAGAACAGCGATGAAGGCCTCATGGAGCTGCTGCACGCCTCCCATTTTGCCAGGATAATCAGGGCCTTACTTCGAGGCTAGTGCTCACATTGAGTTTCACGTTTGTTATAGAGCAGAGCCGGGTGAGCTTCCAACTAGGAACTGGAAGCACAAGGTTTCTTTCGAGAAAACTCATTTTTTTCTATGAACCATGCCGGCTGTAAGTAAAAGCACGGTAACAACAGTGCTTTTCAGGTAGCTTCGGGGCCGCATCAACGGAGCTTTCATAATGGGAAAACTAGCCTTGTGCCGTCAGTCTCTAATTTCTAGCTTGACACGCAGCATACACGCAGGAGCAGAGCTTCCTGGTTCTACGCAGTGTTCTGGTACTGAAACGGGTGCTGAAGCAAGGCCCCTAGGAGTGTTGAAAAGCTCACTACCTTGAAACTAAAGCAGAAAGCGATGAAGGTCTCATGGAGCTGCTGCACGCCTCTCGTTTTGCAAGGATAATCACGGCCTTACTTCGAAGCTTGGGCTCACGTTGACTTTCACTTTAGGTATAGCGCAGAACTGGGTGAGCTTCCAACAAAGAACTGGAAACCCAAGGTTTCTTAGGAGAAAACTCATTTTCTCCTCAGAACCATGCCGGCAGTGAGGAAAACCCCGGCAACAACAATGCTTTTCAGGTAGCTTCGAGGCCGCATGAACGGAGCTTTCATAATGGGAAAAGAAGCCTTATGCCATCAGTCTCCAATTTCTAGGTTGACACGCAGCATACACGCAGGACCAGAGCTTACTGTCTCTACGCAGTGTTCTGGTACCGAAACGGTTGCTTAAGCAAAGTCCCTAGGAATGTTGGAAAGCTACTACCGTGAAACTAAAGCAGAACAGCGATGAAGGCCTCATGGAGCTGCTGCACGCCTCCCGTTTTGCCAGCATAATCAGGGCCTTACTTCGAGGCTAGTGCTCACATTGACTTTCACGTTTGGTATAGAGCAGAGCAGGGTGAGCTTCCAACTAGGAACTGGAAGCACAAGGTTTCTTTCGAGAAAACACATTTTCTTCTATGAACCATTCCAGCTGTAAGTAAAAGCACGGTAACTACAGTGCTTTTCAGGTAGCTTCGGGGCCGCATGAATGGAGCTTTCAAAACGGGAAAACAAGCCTTGTGCCATCAGTCTCTAATTTCTAGGTTGACACGCAGCATACACGCAGGAGCAGAGCTTCCTGGTTCTACGCAGTGTTCTGGTACTGAAACGGGTGCTGAAGCAAGTCCCCTAGGAGTGTTGAAAAGCTTACTACCTTGAAACTAAATCAGAACAACGATGAAGGCCTCATGGAGCTGCTGCACGCCTCTCGTTTTGCAAGGATAATCAGGGCCTTACTTCGAAGCTTGGGCTCACGTTGACTTTCACTTTAGGTATAGCGCAGAGCAGGGTGAGCTTCCAACAAGGAACTGGAAACCCAAGGTTTCTTAGGAGAAAACTCATTTTCTTCTCAGAACCATGCCGGCAGTGAGGAAAACCCCGGCAACAACAATGCTTTTCAGGTAGCTTCGAGGCCGCATGAACGGAGCTTTCATAAGGGCAAAAGAAGCCTTATGCCATCAGTCTCCAATTTCTAGGTTGACACGCAGCATACACGCAGGACCAGAGCTTACTGTCTCTACGCAGTGTTCTGGTACCGAAACGGTTGCTTAAGCAAAGTCCCTAGGGGTCTTGGAAAGCTTACTACCGTGAAACTAAAGCAGAACAGCGATGAAGGCCTCATGGAGCTGCTGCACGCCTCCCGTTTTGCCAGGATAATCAGGGCCTTACTTCGAGGCTAGTGCTCACATTGACTTTCACGTTTGGTATAGAGCAGAGCCGGGTGAGCTTCCAACTAGGAACTGGAAGCACAAGGTTTCTTTCGAGAAAACTCATTTTCTTCTATGTGCCATGCCGGCTGTAAGTAAAAGCACGGTAACAACAGTGCTTTTCAGGTAGCTTCGGGGCCGCATCAACGGAGCTTTCATAATGGGAAAACTAGCCTTGTGCCGTTAGCCTCTAATTTCTAGGTTGACACGCAGCATACACGCAGGAGCAGAGCTTCCTGGTTCTACGCAGTGTTCTGGTACTGAAACGGGTGCTGAAGCAAGGCCCCTAGGAGTGTTGAAAAGCTTACTACCTTGAAACTAAAGCAGAACAACGATGAAGGCCTCATGGAGCTGCTGCACGCCTCTCGTTTTGCAAGGATAATCAGGGCCTTACTTCGAAGCTTGGGCTCACGTTGACTTTCACTTTAGGTATAGCGCAGAGCAGGGTGAGCTTCCAACAAGGAACTGGAAACCCAAGGTTTCTTAGGAGAAAACTCAGTTTCTTCTCAGAACCATGCCGGCAGTGAGGAAAACCCCGGCAACAACAATGCTTTTCAGGTAGCTTCGAGGCCGCATGAACGGAGCTTTCATAATGGCAAAAGAAGCCTTATGCCATCAGTCTCCAATTTCTAGGTTGACACGCAGCATACACGCAGGACCAGAGCTTACTGTCTCTACGCAGTGTTCTGGTACCGAAACGGTTGCTTAAGCAAAGTCCCTAGGAATGTTGGAAAGCTTACTACCGTGAAACTAAAGCAGAACAGCGATGAAGGCCTCATGGAGCTGCTGCACGCCTCCCGTATTGCCAGCATAATCAGGGCCTTACTTCGAGGCTAGTGCTCACATTGACTTTCACGTTTGGTATAGAGCAGAGCCGGGTGAGCTTCCAACTAGGAACTGGAAGCACAAGGTTTCTTTCGAGAAAACTCATTTTCTTCTATGTGCCATGCCGGCTGTAAGTAAAAGCACGGTAACAACAGTGCTTTTCAGGTAGCTTCGAGGCCGCATGAATGGAGCTTTCAAAACGGGAAAACAAGCCTTGTGCCATCAGTCTCTAATTTCTAGGTTGACACGCAGCATACACGCAGGAGCAGAGCTTCCTGGTTCTACGCAGTGTTCTGGTACTGAAACGGGTGCTGAAGCAAGGCCCCTAGGAGTGTTGAAAAGCTTACTACCTTGAAACTAAAGCAGAACAACGATGAAGGCCTCATGGAGCTGCTGCACGCCTCTCGTTTTGCAAGGATAATCAGGGCCTTACTTCGAAGCTTGGGCTCACGTTGACTTTCACTTTAGGTATAGCGCAGAGCAGGGTGAGCTTCCAACAAGGAACTGGAAACCCAAGGTTTCTTAGGAGAAAACTCATTTTCTCCTCAGAACCATGCCGGCAGTGAGGAAAACCCCGGCAACAACAATGCTTTTCAGGTAGCTTCGAGGCCGCATGAACGGAGCTTTCATAATGGGAAAAGAAGCCTTATGCCATCAGTCTCCAATTTCTAGGTTGACACGCAGCATACACGCAGGACCAGAGCTTACTGTCTCTACGCAGTGTTCTGGTACCGAAACGGTTGCTTAAGCAAAGTCCCTAGGAATGTTGGAAAGCTACTACCGTGAAACTAAAGCAGAACAGCGATGAAGGCCTCATGGAGTTGCTGCACGCCTCCCGTTTTGCCAGCATAATCAGGGCCTTACTTCGAGGCTAGTGCTCACATTGACTTTCACGTTTGTTATAGAGCAGAGCAGGGTGAGCTTCCAACTAGGAACTGGAAGCACAAGGTTTCTTTCGAGAAAACTCATTTTCTTCTATGAACCATGCCAGCTGTAAGTAAATGCACGGTAACTACAGTGCTTTTCAGGTAGCTTCGGGGCCGCATCAACGGAGCTTTCATAATGGGAAAACTAGCCTTGTGCCATCATTCTCTAATTTCTAGGTTGACACGCAGCATACACGCAGGAGCAGAGCTTCCTGGTTCTACGCAGTGTTTTGGTACTGAAACGGGTGCTGAAGCAAGTCCCCTAGGAGTGTTGAAAAGCTTACTACCTTGAAACTAAAGCAGAACAACGATGAAGGCCTCATGGAGCTGCTGCACGCCTCCCGTTTTGCCAGGATAATCAGGGCCTTACTTCGAGGCTAGTGCTCACATTGACTTTCACGTTTGGTATAGAGCAGAGCAGGGTGAGCTTCCAACTAGGAACTGGAAGCACAAGGTTTCTTTCGAGAAAACTCATTTTCTTCTATGTGCCATGCCGGCTGTAAGTAAAAGCACGGTAACAACAGTGCTTTTCAGGTAGCTTCGAGGCCGCATGAACTTAGCTTTCATAATGGGAAAAGAAGCCTTATGCCATCAGTCTCCAATTTCTAGGTTGACACGCAGCATACACGCAGGACCAGAGCTTACTGTCTCTACGCAGTGTTCTGGTACCGAAGCGGTTGCTTAAGCAAAGTCCCAAGAGTCTTGGAAAGCTTACTACCGTGAAACTAAAGCAGAACAGCGATGAAGGCCTCATGGAGCTGCTGCACGCCTCCCATTTTGCCAGGATAATCAGGGCCTTACTTCGAGGCTAGTGCTCACATTGAGTTTCACGTTTGGTATAGAGCAGAGCAGGGTGAGCTTCCAACTAGGAACTGGAAGCACAAGGTTTCTTTCGAGAAAACTCATTTTCTTCTATTAACCATGCCGGCTGTAAGTAAAAGCACGGTAACAACAGTGCTTTTCAGGTAGCTTCGGGGCAGCATCAACGGAGCTTTCATAATGGGAAAACTAGCCTTGTGCCATCAGTCTCTAATTTCTAGGTTGACACGCAGCATACACGCAGGAGCAGAGCTTCCTGGTTCTACGCAGTGTTCTGGTACTGAAACGGGTGCTGAAGCAAGTCCCCTAGGAGTGTTGAAAAGCTTACTACCTTGAAACTAAAGCAGAACAACGATGAAGGCCTCATGGAGCTGCTGCACGCCTCTCGTTTTGCAAGGATAATCAGGGCCTTACTTCGAAGCTTGGGCTCACGTTGACTTTCACTTTAGGTATAACGCAGAGCAGGGTGAGCTTCCAACAAGGAACTGGAAACCCAAGGTTTCTTAGGAGAAAACTCAGTTTCTTCTCAGAACCATGCCGGCAGTGAGGAAAACCCCGGCAACAACAATGCTTTTCAGGGAGCTTCGAGGCCGCATGAACGGAGCTTTCATAATGCCAAAGAAGCATTATGCCATCAGTCTCCAATTTCTAGGTTGACACGCAGCATACACGCAGGACCAGAGCTTACTGTCTCTACGCAGTGTTCTGGTACCGAAACGGTTGCTTAAGCAAAGTCCCTAGGAGCCTTGGAAAGCTTACTACCGTGAAACTAAAGCAGAACAGCGATGAAGGCCTCATGGAGCTGCTGCACGCCTCCCGTTTTGCCAGGATAATCAGGGCCTTACTTCGAGGCTAGTGCTCACATTGACTTTCACGTTTGGTATAGAGCAGAGCCGGGTGAGCTTCCAACTAGGAACTGGAAGCACAAGGTTTCTTTCGAGAAAACTCATTTTCTTCTATGTGCCATGCCGGCTGTAAGTAAAAGCACGGTAACAACAGTGCTTTTCAGGTAGCTTCGGGGCCGCATCAACGGAGCTTTCATAATGGGAAAACTAGCCTTGTGCCGTCAGTCTCTAATTTCTAGGTTGACACGCAGCATACACGCAGGAGCAGAGCTTCCTGGTTCTACGCAGTGTTCTGGTACTGAAACGGGTGCTGAAGCAAGGCCCCTAGGAGTGTTGAAAAGCTTACTACCTTGAAACTAAAGCAGAACAACGATGAAGGCCTCATGGAGCTGCTGCACGCCTCTCGTTTTGCAAGGATAATCAGGGCCTTACTTCGAAGCTTGGGCTCACGTTGACTTTCACTTTAGGTATAGCGCAGAGCAGGGTGAGCTTCCAACAAGGAACTGGAAACCCAAGGTTTCTTAGGAGAAAACTCATTTTCTTCTCAGAACCATGCCGGCAGTGAGGAAAACCCCGGCAACAACAATGCTTTTCAGGTAGCTTCGAGGCCGCATGAACGGAGCTTTCATAATGGGAAAAGAAGCCTTATGCCATCAGTCTCCAATTTCTAGGTTGACACGCAGCATACACGCAGGACCAGAGCTTACTGTCTCTACGCAGTGTTCTGGTACCGAAACGGTTGCTTAAGCAACGTCCCTAGGAGTCTTGGAAAGCTTACTACCGTGAAACTAAAGCAGAACAGCGATGAAGGCCTCATGGAGCTGCTGCACGCCTCCCGTTTTGCCAGGATAATCAGGGCCTTACTTCGAGGCTAGTGCTCACATTGACTTTCACGTTTGCTATAGAGCAGAGCAGGGTGAGCTTCCAACTAGGAACTGGAAGCACAAGGTTTCTTTCGAGAAAACTCATTTTCTTCTATGTGCCATGCCGGCTGTAAGTAAAAGCACGGTAACAACAGTGCTTTTCAGGTAGCTTCGAGGCCGCATGAATGGAGCTTTCAAAACGGGAAAACAAGCCTTGTGCCATCAGTCTCTAATTTCTAGGTTGACACGCAGCATACACGCAGGAGCAGAGCTTCCTGGTTCTACGCAGTGTTCTGGTACTGAAACGGGTGCTGAAGCAAGGCCCCTAGGAGTGTTGAAAAGCTTACTACCTTGAAACTAAAGCAGAACAACGATGAAGGCCTCATGGAGCTGCTGCACGCCTCTCGTTTTTCAAGGATAATCAGGGCCTTACTTCGAAGCTTGGGCTCACGTTGACTTTCACTTTAGGTATAGCGCAGAGCAGGGTGAGCTTCCAACAAGGAACTGGAAACCCAAGGTTTCTTAGGAGAAAACTCATTTTCTTCTCAGAACCATGCCGGCAGTGAGGAAAACCCCGGCAACAACAATGCTTTTCAGGTAGCTTCGAGGCCGCATGAACGGAGCTTTCATAATGGCAAAAGAAGCCTTATGCCATCAGTCTCCAATTTCTAGGTTGACACGCAGCATACACGCAGGACCAGAGCTTACTGTCTCTACGCAGTGTTCTGGTACCGAAACGGTTGCTTAAGCAAAGTCCTTAGGAGTCTTGGAAAGCTTACTACCGTGAAACTAAAGCAGAACAGCGATGAAGGCCTCATGGAGCTGCTGCACGCCTCCCGTTTTGCCAGGATAATCAGGGCCTTACTTCGAGGCTAGTGCTCACATTGACTTTCACGTTTGGTATAGAGCAGAGCAGGGTGAGCTTCCAACTAGGAACTGGAAGCACAAGGTTTCTTTCGAGAAAACTCATTTTCTTCTATGTGCCATGCCGGCTGTAAGTAAAAGCACGGTAACAACAGTGCTTTTCAGGTAGCTTCGAGGCCGCATGAATGGAGCTTTCAAAACGGGAAAACAAGCCTTGTGCCATCAGTCTCTAATTTCTAGGTTGACACGCAGCATACACGCAGGAGCAGAGCTTCCTGGTTCTACGCAGTGTTCTGGTACTGAAACGGGTGCTGAAGCAAGGCCCCTAGGAGTGTTGAAAAGCTTACTACCTTAAACTAAAGCAGAACAACGATGAAGGCCTCATGGAGCTGCTGCACACCTCTCGTTTTGCAAGGATAATCAGGGCCTTACTTCGAAGCTTGGGCTCACGTTGACTTTCACTTTAGGTATAGCGCAGAGCAGGGTGAGCTTCCAACAAGGAACTGGAAACCCAAGGTTTCTTAGGAGAAAACTCAGTTTCTTCTCAGAACCATGCCGGCAGTGAGGAAAACCCCGGCAACAACAATGCTTTTCAGGTAGCTTCGAGGCCGCATGAACGGAGCTTTCATAATGGCAAAAGAAGCCTTATGCCATCAGTCTCCAATTTCTAGGTTGACACGCAGCATACACGCAGGACCAGAGCTTACTGTCTCTACGCAGTGTTCTGGTACCGAAACGGTTGCTTAAGCAAAGTCCCTAGGAATGTTGGAAAGCTTACTACCGTGAAACTAAAGCAGAACAGCGATGAAGGCCTCATGGAGCTGCTGCACGCCTCCCGTTTTGCCAGGATAATCAGGGCCTTACTTCGAGGCTAGTGCTCACATTGACTTTCACGTTTGTTATAGAGCAGAGCCGGGTGAGCTTCCAACTAGGAACTGGAAGCACAAGGTTTCTTTCGAGAAAACTCATTTTCTTCTATGTGCCATGCCGGCTGTAAGTAAAAGCACGGTAACAACAGTGCTTTTCAGGTAGCTTCGGGGCCGCATCAACGGAGCTTTCATAATGGGAAAACTAGCCTTGTGCCGTCAGTCTCTAATTTCTAGGTTGACACGCAGCATACACGCAGGAGCAGAGCTTCCTGGTTCTACGCAGTGTTCTGGTACTGAAACGGGTGCTGAAGCAAGGCCCCTAGGAGTGTTGAAAAGCTTACTACCTTGAAACTAAAGCAGAACAACGATGAAGGCCTCATGGAGCTGCTGCACGCCTCTCGTTTTGCAAGGATAATCAGGGCCTTACTTCGAAGCTTGGGCTCACGTTGACTTTCACTTTAGGTATAGCGCAGAGCAGGGTGAGCTTCCAACAAGGAACTGGAAACCCAAGGTTTCTTAGGAGAAAACTCAGTTTCTTCTCAGAACCATGCCGGCAGTGAGGAAAACCCCGGCAACAACAATGCTTTTCAGGTAGCTTCGAGGCCGCATGAACGGAGCTTTCATAATGGGAAAAGAAGCCTTATGCCATCAGTCTCCAATTTCTAGGTTGACACGCAGCATACACGCAGGACCAGAGCTTACTGTCTCTACGCAGTGTTCTGGTACCGAAACGGTTGCTTAAGCAAAGTCCCTAGGAATGTTGGAAAGCTTACTACCGTGAAACTAAAGCAGAACAGCGATGAAGGCCTCATGGAGCTGCTGCACGCCTCCCGTTTTGCCAGGATAATCAGGGCCTTACTTCGAGGCTAGTGCTCACATTGACTTTCACGTTTGGTATAGAGCAGAGCAGGGTGAGCTTCCAACTAGGAACTGGAAGCACAAGGTTTCTTTCGAGAAAACTCATTTTCTTCTATGTGCCATGCCGGCTGTAAGTAAAAGCACGGTAACAACAGTGCTTTTCAGGTAGCTTCGAGGCCGCATCAACGGAGCTTTCATAATAGGAAAACTAGCCTTGTGCCGTCAGTCTCTAATTTCTAGGTTGACACGCAGCATACACGCAGGAGCAGAGCTTCCTGGTTCTACGCAGTGTTCTGGTACTGAAACGGGTGCTGAAGCAAGGCCCCTAGGAGTGTTGAAAAGCTTACTACCTTGAAACTAAAGCAGAACAACGATGAAGGCCTCATGGAGCTGCTGCACGCCTCTCGTTTTGCAAGGATAATCAGGGCCTTACTTCGAAGCTTGGGCTCACGTTGACTTTCACTTTAGGTATAGCACAGAGCAGGGTGAGCTTCCAACAAGGAACTGGAAACCCAAGGTTTCTTAGGAGAATTTCATTTTCTTCTCAGAACCATGCCGGCAGTGAGGAAAACCCCGGCAACAACAATGATTTTCAGGTAGCTTCGAGGCCGCATGAACGGAGCTTTCATAATGGGAAAAGAAGCCTTATGCCATCAGTCTCCAATTTCTAGGTTGACACGCAGCATACACGCAGGACCAGAGCTTACTGTCTCTACGCAGTGTTCTGGTACCGAAACGGTTGCTTAAGCAAAGTCCCTAGGAGTCTTGGAAAGGTTACTACCGTGAAACTAAAGCAGAACAGCGATGAAGGCCTCATGGAGCTGCTGCACGCCTCCCGTTTTGCCAGGATAATCAGGGCCTTACTTCGAGGCTAGTGCTCACATTGACTTTCACGTTTGGTATAGAGCAGAGCCGGGTGAGCTTCCAACTACGAACTGGAAGCACAAGGTTTCTTTCGAGAAAACTCATTTTCTTCTATGTGCCATGCCGGCTGTAAGTAAAAGCACGGTAACAACAGTGCTTTTCAGGTAGCTTCGAGGCCGCATGAATGGAGCTTTCAAAACGGGAAAACAAGCCTTGTGCCATCAGTCTCTAATTTCTAGGTTGACACGCAGCATACACGCAGGAGCAGAGCTTCCTGGTTCTACGCAGTGTTCTGGTACTGAAACGGGTGCTGAAGCAAGGCCCCTAGGAGTGTTGAAAAGCTTACTACCTTGAAACTAAAGCAGAACAACGATGAAGGCCTCATGGAGATGCTGCACACCTCTCGTTTTGCAAGGATAATCAGGGCCTTACTTCGAAGCTTGGGCTCACGTTGACTTTCACTTTAGGTATAGCGCAGAGCAGGGTGAGCTTCCAACAAGGAACTGGAAACCCAAGGTTTCTTAGGAGAAAACTCATTTTCTTCTCAGAACCATGCCGGCAGTGAGGAAAACCCCGGCAACAACAATGCTTTTCAGGTAGCTTCGAGGCCGCATGAACGGAGCTTTCATAATGGCAAAAGAAGCCTTATGCCATCAGTCTCCAATTTCTAGGTTGACACGCAGCATACACGCAGGACCAGAGCTTACTGTCTCTACGCAGTGTTCTGGTACCGAAACGGTTGCTTAAGCAAAGTCCCTAGGAGTCTTGGAAAGCTTACTACCGTGAAACTAAAGCAGAACAGCGATGAAGGCCTCATGGAGCTGCTGCACGCCTCCCGTTTTGCCAGGATAATCAGGGCCTTACTTCGAGGCTAGTGCTCACATTGACTTTCACTTTTGGTATAGAGCAGAGCCGGGTGAGCTTCCAACTAGGAACTGGAAGCACAAGGTTTCTTTCGAGAAAACTCATTTTCTTCTATGTGCCATGCCGGCTGTAAGTAAAAGCACGGTAACAACAGTGCTTTTCAGGTAGCTTCGGGGCCGCATCAACGGAGCTTTCATAATGGGAAAACTAGCCTTGTGCCATCAGTCTCTAATTTCTAGGTTGACACGCAGCATACACACAGGAGCAGAGCTTCCTGGTTCTACGCAGTGTTCTGGTACTGAAACGGGTGCTGAAGCAAGGCCCCTAGGAGTGTTGAAAAGCTTACTACCTTGAAACTAAAGCAGAACAACGATGAAAGCCTCATGGAGCTGCTGCACGCCTCTCGTTTTGCAAGGATAATCAGGGCCTTACTTCGAAGCTTGGGCTCATGTTGACTTTCACTTTAGGTATAGCGCAGAGCAGGGTGAGCTTCCAACAAGGAACTGGAAACCCAAGGTTTCTTAGGAGAAAACTCAGTTTCTTCTCAGAACCATGCCGGCAGTGAGGAAAACCCCGGCAACAACAATGCTTTTCAGGTAGCTTCGAGGCCGCATGAACGGAGCTTTCATAATGGCAAAAGAAGCCTTATGCCATCAGTCTCCAATTTCTAGGTGGACACGCAGCATACACGCAGGACCAGAGCTTACTGTCTCTACGCAGTGTTCTGGTACCGAAACGGTTGCTTAAGCAAAGTCCCTAGGAATGTTGGAAAGCTTACTACTGTGAAACTAAAGCAGAACAGCGATGAAGGCCTCATGGAGCTGCTGCACGCCTCCCATTTTGCCACGATAATCAGGGCCTTACTTCGAGGCTAGTGCTCACATTGAGTTTCACGTTTGTTATAGAGCAGAGCCGGGTGAGCTTCCAACTAGGAACTGGAAGCACAAGGTTTCTTTCGAGAAAACTCATTTTCTTCTATGAACCATGCCGGCTGTAAGTAAAAGCACGGTAACAACAGTGATTTTCAGGTAGCTTCGGGGCAGCATCAACGGAGCTTTCATCATGGGAAAACTAGCCTTGTGCCATCAGTCTCTAATTTCTAGGTTGACACGCAGCATACACGCAGGAGCAGAGCTTCCTGGTTCTACGCAGTGTTCTGGTACTGAAACGGGTGCTGAAGCAAGGCCCCTAGGAGTGTTGAAAAGCTTACTACCTTGAAACTAAAGCAGAACAACGATGAAGGCCTCATGGAGCTGCTGCACGCCTCTCGTTTTGCAAGGATAATCAGGGCCTTACTTCGAAGCTTGGGCTCACGTTGACTTTCACTTTAGGTATAGCGCAGAGCAGGGTGAGTTTCCAACAAGGAACTGGAAACCCAAGGTTTCTTAGGAGAAAACTCATTTTCTTATCAGAACCATGCCGGCAGTGAGGAAAACCCCGGCAACAACAATGCTTTTCAGGTAGCTTCGAGGCCGCATGAACGGAGCTTTCATAATGGGAAAAGAAGCCTTATGCCATCAGTCTCCAATTTCTAGGTTGACACGCAGCATACACGCAGGACCAGAGCTTACTGTCTCTACGCAGTGTTCTGGTACCGAAACGGTTGCTTAAGCAAAGTCCCTAGGAGCCTTGGAAAGCTTACTACCGTGAAACTAAAGCAGAACAGCGATGAAGGCCTCATGGAGCTGCTGCACGCCTCCCGTTTTGCCAGGATAATCAGGGCCTTACTTCGAGGCTAGTGCTCACATTGACTTTCACGTTTGGTATAGAGCAGAGCCGGGTGAGCTTCCAACTAGGAACTGGAAGCACAAGGTTTCTTTCGAGAAAACTCATTTTCTTCTATGTGCCATGCCGGCTGTAAGTAAAAGCACGGTAACAACAGTGCTTTTCAGGTAGCTTCGGGGCCGCATCAACGGAGCTTTCATAATGGGAAAGAAGCCTTATGCCATCAGTCTCCAATTTCTAGGTTGACACGCAGCATACACGCAGGACCAGAGCTTACTGTCTCTACGCAGTGTTCTGGTACCGAAACGGTTGCTTAAGCAAAGTCCCTAGGAATGTTGGAAAGCTTACTACTGTGAAACTAAAGCAGAACAGCGATGAAGGCCTCATGGAGCTGCTGCACGCCTCCCATTTTGCCACGATAATCAGGGCCTTACTTCGAGGCTAGTGCTCACATTGAGTTTCACGTTTGTTATAGAGCAGAGCCGGGTGAGCTTCCAACTAGGAACTGGAAGCACAAGGTTTCTTTCGAGAAAACTCATTTTCTTCTATGAACCATGCCGGCTGTAAGTAAAAGCACGGTAACAACAGTGATTTTCAGGTAGCTTCGGGGCAGCATCAACGGAGCTTTCATCATGGGAAAACTAGCCTTGTGCCATCAGTCTCTAATTTCTAGGTTGACACGCAGCATACACGCAGGAGCAGAGCTTCCTGGTTCTACGCAGTGTTCTGGTACTGAAACGGGTGCTGAAGCAAGGCCCCTAGGAGTGTTGAAAAGCTTACTACCTTGAAACTAAAGCAGAACAACGATGAAGGCCTCATGGAGCTGCTGCATGCCTCTCGTTTTGCAAGGATAATCAGGGCCTTACTTCGAAGCTTGGGCTCACGTTGACTTTCACTTTAGGTATAGCGCAGAGCAGGGTGAGTTTCCAACAAGGAACTGGAAACCCAAGGTTTCTTAGGAGAAAACTCATTTTCTTCTCAGAACCATGCCGGCAGTGAGGAAAACCCCGGCAACAACAATGCTTTTCAGGTAGCTTCGAGGCCGCATGAACGGAGCTTTCATAATGGCAAAAGAAGCCTTATGCCATCAGTCTCCAATTTCTAGGTTGACACGCAGCATACACGCAGGACCAGAGCTTACTGTCTCTACGCAGTGTTCTGGTACCGAAACGGTTGCTTAAGCAAAGTCCCTAGGAGCCTTGGAAAGCTTACTACCGTGAAACTAAAGCAGAACAGCGATGAAGGCCTCATGGAGCTGCTGCACGCCTCCCGTTTTGCCAGGATAATCAGGGCCTTACTTCGAGGCTAGTGCTCACATTGACTTTCACGTTTGGTATAGAGCAGAGCCGAGTGAGCTTCCAACTAGGAACTGGAAGCACAAGGTTTCTTTCGAGAAAACTCATTTTCTTCTATGTGCCATGCCGGCTGTAAGTAAAAGCACAGTAACAACAGTGCTTTTCAGGTAGCTTCGGGGCCGCATCAACGGAGCTTTCATAATGGGAAAACTAGCCTTGTGCCGTCAGTCTCTAATTTCTAGGTTGACACGCAGCATACACGCAGGAGCAGAGCTTCCTGGTTCTACGCAGTGTTCTGGTACTGAAACGGGTGCTGAAGCAAGTCCCCTAGGAGTGTTGAAAAGCTTACTACCTTGAAACTAAAGCAGAACAACGATGAAGGCCTCATGGAGCTGCTGCACGCCTCTCGTTTTGCAAGGATAATCAGGGCCTTACTTCGAAGCTTGGGCTCACGTTGACTTTCACTTTAGGTATAGCGCAGAGCAGGGTGAGCTTCCAACAAGGAACTGGAAACCCAAGGTTTCTTAGGAGAAAACTCATTTTCTTCTCAGAACCATGCCGGCAGTGAGGAAAACCCCGGCAACAACAATGCTTTTCAGGTAGCTTCGAGGCCGCATGAACGGAGCTTTCATAATGGGAAAAGAAGCCTTATGCCATCAGTCTCCAATTTCTAGGTTGACACGCAGCATACACACAGGACCAGAGCTTACTGTCTCTACGCAGTGTTCTGGTACCGAAACGGTTGCTTAAGCAAAGTCCCTAGGAATGTTGGAAAGCTTACTACCGTGAAACTAAAGCAGAACAGCGATGAAGGCCTCATGGAGCTGCTGCACGCCTCCCGTTTTGCCAGCATAATCAGGGCCTTACTTCGAGGCTAGTGCTCACATTGACTTTCACGTTTGGTATAGAGCAGAGCCGGGTGAGCTTCCAACTAGGAACTGGAAGCACAAGGTTTCTTTCGAGAAAACTCATTTTCTTCTATGTGCCATGCCGGCTGTAAGTAAAAGCACGGTAACAACAGTGCTTTTCAGGTAGCTTCGGGGCCGCATCAACGGAGCTTTCATAATGGGAAAACTAGCCTTGTGCCGTCAGTCTCTAATTTCTAGGTTGACACGCAGCATACACGCAGGAGCAGAGCTTCCTGGTTCTACGCAGTGTTCTGGTACTGAAACGGGTGCTGAAGCAAGGCCCCTAGGAGTGTTGAAAAGCTTACTACCTTGAAACTAAAGCAGAACAACGATGAAGGCCTCATGGAGCTGCTGCACGCCTCTCGTTTTGCAAGGATAATCAGGGCCTTACTTCGAAGCTTGGGCTCACGTTGACTTTCACTTTAGGTATAGCGCAGAGCAGGGTGAGCTTCCAACAAGGAACTGGAAACCCAAGGTTTCTTAGGAGAAAACTCATTTTCTTCTCAGAACCATGCCGGCAGTGAGGAAAACCCCGGCAACAACAATGCTTTTCAGGTAGCTTCGAGGCCGCATGAACGGAGCTTTCATAATGGGAAAAGAAGCCTTATGCCATCAGTCTCCAATTTCTAGGTTGACACGCAGCATACACGCAGGACCAGAGCTTACTGTCTCTACGCAGTGTTCTGGTACCGAAACGGTTGCTTAAGCAAAGTCCCTAGGAATGTTGGAAAGCTTACTACCGTGAAACTAAAGCAGAACAGCGATGAAGGCCTCATGGAGCTGCTGCACGCCTCCCGTTTTGCCAGCATAATCAGGGCCTTACTTCGAGGCTAGTGCTCACATTGACTTTCACGTTTGGTATAGAGCAGAGCCGGGTGAGCTTCCAACTAGGAACTGGAAGCACAAGGTTTCTTTCGAGAAAACTCATTTTCTTCTATGTGCCATGCCGGCTGTAAGTAAAAGCACGGTAACAACAGTGCTTTTCAGGTAGCTTCGGGGCCGCATCAACGGAGCTTTCATAATGGGAAAACTAGCCTTGTGCCGTCATTCTCTAATTTCTAGGTTGACACGCAGCATACACGCAGGAGCAGAGCTTCCTGGTTCTACGCAGTGTTCTGGTACTGAAACGGGTGCTGAAGCAAGGCCCCTAGGAGTGTTGAAAAGCTTACTACCTTGAAACTAAAGCAGAACAACGATGAAGGCCTCATGGAGCTGCTGCACGCCTCTCGTTTTGCAAGGATAATCAGGGCCTTACTTCGAAGCTTGGGCTCACGTTGACTTTCACTTTAGGTATAGCGCAGAGCAGGGTGAGCTTCCAACCAGGAACTGGAAACCCAAGGTTTCTTAGGAGAAAACTCATTTTCTTCTCAGAACCATGCCGGCAGTGAGGAAAACCCCGGCAACAACAATGCTTTTCAGGTAGCTTCGAGGCCGCATGAACGGAGCTTTCATAATGGGAAAGAAGCCTTATGCCATCAGTCTCCAATTTCTAGGTTGACACGCAGCATACACGCAGGACCAGAGCTTACTGTCTCTACGCAGTGTTCTGGTACCGAAACGGTTGCTTAAGCAAAGTCCCTAGGAATGTTGGAAAGCTTACTACCGTGAAACTAAAGCAGAACAGCGATGAAGGCCTCATGGAGCTGCTGCACGCCTCCCATTTTGCCAGGATAATCAGGGCCTTACTTCGAGGCTAGTGCTCACATTGACTTTCACTTTTGGTATAGAGCAGAGCCGGGTGAGCTTCCAACTAGGAACTGGAAGCACAAGGTTTCTTTCGAGAAAACTCATTTTCTTCTATGAACCATGCCGGCTGTAAGTAAAAGCACGGTAACAACAGTGCTTTTCAGGTAGCTTCGGGGCAGCATCAACGGAGCTTTCATAATGGGAAAACTAGCCTTGTGCCATCAGTCTCTAATTTCTAGGTTGACACGCAGCATACACGCAGGAGCAGAGCTTCCTGGTTCTACGCAGTGTTCTGGTACTGAAACGGGTGCTGAAGCAAGGCCCCTAGGAGTGTTGAAAAGCTTACTACCTTGAAACTAAAGCAGAACAACGATGAAGGCCTCATGGAGCTGCTGCACGCCTCTCGTTTTGCAAGGATAATCAGGGCCTTACTTCGAAGCTTGGGCTCACGTTGACTTTCACTTTAGGTATAGCGCAGAGCAGGGTGAGCTTCCAACAAGGAACTGGAAACCCAAGGTTTCTTAGGAGAATTTCATTTTCTTCTCAGAACCATGCCGGCAGTGAGGAAAACCCCGGCAACAACAATGCTTTTCAGGTAGCTTCGAGGCCGCATGAACGGAGCTTTCATAATGGGAAAAGAAGCCTTATGCCATCAGTCTCCAATTTCTAGGTTGACACGCAGCATACACGCAGGACCAGAGCTTACTGTCTCTACGCAGTGTTCTGGTACCGAAACGGTTGCTTAAGCAAAGTCCCTAGGAATGTTGGAAAGCTTACTACCGTGAAACTAAAGCAGAACAGCGATGAAGGCCTCATGGAGCTGCTGCACGCCTCCCGTTTTGCCAGCATAATCAGGGCCTTACTTCGAGGCTAGTGCTCACATTGACTTTCACGTTTGGTATAGAGCAGAGCCGGGTGAGCTTCCAACTAGGAACTGGAAGCACAAGGTTTCTTTCGAGAAAACTCATTTTCTTCTATGTGCCATGCCGGCTGTAAGTAAAAGCACGGTAACAACAGTGCTTTTCAGGTAGCTTCGGGGCCGCATCAACGGAGCTTTCATAATGGGAAAACTAGCCTTGTGCCGTCAGTCTCTAATTTCTAGGTTGACACGCAGCATACACGCAGGAGCAGAGCTTCCTGGTTCTACGCAGTGTTCTGGTACTGAAACGGGTGCTGAAGCAAGGCCCCTAGGAGTGTTGAAAAGCTTACTACCTTGAAACTAAAGCAGAACAACGATGAAGGCCTCATGGAGCTGCTGCACGCCTCTCGTTTTGCAAGGATAATCAGGGCCTTACTTCGAAGCTTGGGCTCACGTTGACTTTCACTTTAGGTATAGCGCAGAGCAGGGTGAGCTTCCAACAAGGAACTGGAAACCCAAGGTTTCTTAGGAGAATTTCATTTTCTTCTCAGAACCATGCCGGCAGTGAGGAAAACCCCGGCAACAACAATGCTTTTCAGGTAGCTTCGAGGCCGCATGAACGGAGCTTTCATAATGGGAAAAGAAGCCTTATGCCATCAGTCTCCAATTTCTAGGTTGACACGCAGCATACACGCAGGACCAGAGCTTACTGTCTCTACGCAGTGTTCTGGTACCGAAACGGTTGCTTAAGCAAAGTCCCTAGGAATGTTGGAAAGCTTACTACCGTGAAACTAAAGCAGAACAGCGATGAAGGCCTCATGGAGCTGCTGCACGCCTCCCGTTTTGCCAGCATAATCAGGGCCTTACTTCGAGGCTAGTGCTCACATTGACTTTCACGTTTGGTATAGAGCAGAGCCGGGTGAGCTTCCAACTAGGAACTGGAAGCACAAGGTTTCTTTCGAGAAAACTCATTTTCTTCTATGTGCCATGCCGGCTGTAAGTAAAAGCACGGTAACAACAGTGCTTTTCAGGTAGCTTCGGGGCCGCATCAACGGAGCTTTCATAATGGGAAAACTAGCCTTGTGCCGTCAGTCTCTAATTTCTAGCTTGACACGCAGCATACACGCAGGAGCAGAGCTTCCTGGTTCTACGCAGTGTTCTGGTACTGAAACGGGTGCTGAAGCAAGTCCCCTAGGAGTGTTGAAAAGCTTACTACCTTGAAACTAAAGCAGAACAACGATGAAGGCCTCATGGAGCTGCTGCACGCCTCTCGTTTGGCAAGGATAATCAGGGCCTTACTTCGAAGCTTGGGCTCACGTTGACTTTCACTTTAGGTATAGCGCAGAGCAGGGTGAGCTTCCAACAAGGAACTGGAAACCCAAGGTTTCTTAGGAGAAAACTCATTTTCTTCTCAGAACCATGCCGGCAGTGAGGAAAACCCCGGCAACAACAATGCTTTTCAGGTAGCTTCGAGGCCGCATGAACGGAGCTTTCATAATGGGAAAAGAAGCCTTATGCCATCAGTCTCCAATTTCTAGGTTGACACGCAGCATACACGCAGGACCAGAGCTTACTGTCTCTACGCAGTGTTCTGGTACCGAAACGGTTGCTTAAGCAAAGTCCCTAGGAATGTTGGAAAGCTTACTACCGTGAAACTAAAGCAGAACAGCGATGAAGGCCTCATGGAGCTGCTGCACGCCTCCCGTTTTGCCAGCATAATCAGGGCCTTACTTCGAGGCTAGTGCTCACATTGACTTTCACGTTTGGTATAGAGCAGAGCCGGGTGAGCTTCCAACTAGGAACTGGAAGCACAAGGTTTCTTTCGAGAAAACTCATTTTCTTCTATGTGCCATGCCGGCTGTAAGTAAAAGCACGGTAACAACAGTGCTTTTCAGGTAGCTTCGGGGCCGCATCAACGGAGCTTTCATAATGGGAAAACTAGCCTTGTGCCGTCAGTCTCTAATTTCTAGGTTGACACGCAGCATACACGCAGGAGCAGAGCTTCCTGGTTCTACGCAGTGTTCTGGTACTGAAACGGGTGCTGAAGCAAGGCCCCTAGGAGTGTTGAAAAGCTTACTACCTTGAAACTAAAGCAGAACAACGATGAAGGCCTCATGGAGCTGCTGCACGCCTCTCGTTTTGCAAGGATAATCAGGGCCTTACTTCGAAGCTTGGGCTCACATTGACTTTCACTTTAGGTATAGCGCAGAGCAGGGTGAGCTTCCAACAAGGAACTGGAAACCCAAGGTTTCTTAGGAGAAAACTCAGTTTCTTCTCAGAACCATGCCGGCAGTGAGGAAAACCCCGGCAACAACAATGCTTTTCAGGTAGCTTCGAGGCCGCATGAACGGAGCTTTCATAATGGGAAAAGAAGCCTTATGCCATCAGTCTCCAATTTCTAGGTTGACACGCAGCATACACGCAGGACCAGAGCTTACTGTCTCTACGCAGTGTTCTGGTACCGAAACGGTTGCTTAAGCAAAGTCCCTAGGAATGTTGGAAAGCTTACTACCGTGAAACTAAAGCAGAACAGCGATGAAGGCCTCATGGAGCTGCTGCACGCCTCCCGTTTTGCCAGCATAATCAGGGCCTTACTTCGAGGCTAGTGCTCACATTGACTTTCACGTTTGGTATAGAGCAGAGCCGGGTGAGCTTCCAACTAGGAACTGGAAGCACAAGGTTTCTTTCGAGAAAACTCATTTTCTTCTATGTGCCATGCCGGCTGTAAGTAAAAGCACGGTAACAACAGTGCTTTTCAGGTAGCTTCGGGGCCGCATCAACGGAGCTTTCATAATGGGAAAACTAGCCTTGTGCCGTCATTCTCTAATTTCTAGGTTGACACGCAGCATACACGCAGGAGCAGAGCTTCCTGGTTCTACGCAGTGTTCTGGTACTGAAACGGGTGCTGAAGCAAGGCCCCTAGGAGTGTTGAAAAGCTTACTACCTTGAAACTAAAGCAGAACAACGATGAAGGCCTCATGGAGCTGCTGCACGCCTCTCGTTTTGCAAGGATAATCAGGGCCTTACTTCGAAGCTTGGGCTCACGTTGACTTTCACTTTAGGTATAGCGCAGAGCAGGGTGAGCTTCCAACCAGGAACTGGAAACCCAAGGTTTCTTAGGAGAAAACTCATTTTCTTCTCAGAACCATGCCGGCAGTGAGGAAAACCCCGGCAACAACAATGCTTTTCAGGTAGCTTCGAGGCCGCATGAACGGAGCTTTCATAATGGGAAAGAAGCCTTATGCCATCAGTCTCCAATTTCTAGGTTGACACGCAGCATACACGCAGGACCAGAGCTTACTGTCTCTACGCAGTGTTCTGGTACTGAAACGGTTGCTTAAGCAAAGTCCCTAGGAATGTTGGAAAGCTTACTACCGTGAAACTAAAGCAGAACAGCGATGAAGGCCTCATGGAGCTGCTGCACGCCTCCCATTTTGCCAGGATAATCAGGGCCTTACTTCGAGGCTAGTGCTCACATTGACTTTCACGTTTGGTATAGAGCAGAGCCGGGTGAGCTTCCAACTAGGAACTGGAAGCACAAGGTTTCTTTCGAGAAAACTCATTTTCTTCTATGAACCATGCCGGCTGTAAGTAAAAGCACGGTAACAACAGTGCTTTTCAGGTAGCTTCGGGGCAGCATCAACGGAGCTTTCATCATGGGAAAACTAGCCTTGTGCCATCAGTCTCTAATTTCTAGGTTGACACGCAGCATACACGCAGGAGCAGAGCTTCCTGGTTCTACGCAGTGTTCTGGTACTGAAACGGGTGCTGAAGCAAGGCCCCTAGGAGTGTTGAAAAGCTTACTACCTTGAAACTAAAGCAGAACAACGATGAAGGCCTCATGGAGCTGCTGCACGCCTCTCGTTTTGCAAGGATAATCAGGGCCTTACTTCGAAGCTTGGGCTCACGTTGACTTTCACTTTAGGTATAGCGCAGAGCAGGGTGAGCTTCCAACAAGGAACTGGAAACCCAAGGTTTCTTAGGAGAATTTCATTTTCTTCTCAGAACCATGCCGGCAGTGAGGAAAACCCCGGCAACAACAATGCTTTTCAGGTAGCTTCGAGGCCGCATGAACGGAGCTTTCATAATGGGAAAAGAAGCCTTATGCCATCAGTCTCCAATTTCTAGGTTGACACGCAGCATACACGCAGGACCAGAGCTTACTGTCTCTACGCAGTGTTCTGGTACCGAAACGGTTGCTTAAGCAAAGTCCCTAGGAATGTTGGAAAGCTTACTACCGTGAAACTAAAGCAGAACAGCGATGAAGGCCTCATGGAGCTGCTGCACGCCTCCCGTTTTGCCAGCATAATCAGGGCCTTACTTCGAGGCTAGTGCTCACATTGACTTTCACGTTTGGTATAGAGCAGAGCCGGGTGAGCTTCCAACTAGGAACTGGAAGCACAAGGTTTCTTTCGAGAAAACTCATTTTCTTCTATGTGCCATGCCGGCTGTAAGTAAAAGCACGGTAACAACAGTGCTTTTCAGGTAGCTTCGGGGCCGCATCAACGGAGCTTTCATAATGGGAAAACTAGCCTTGTGCCGTCAGTCTCTAATTTCTAGGTTGACACGCAGCATACACGCAGGAGCAGAGCTTCCTGGTTCTACGCAGTGTTCTGGTACTGAAACGGGTGCTGAAGCAAGGCCCCTAGGAGTGTTGAAAAGCTTACTACCTTGAAACTAAAGCAGAACAACGATGAAGGCCTCATGGAGCTGCTGCACGCCTCTTGTTTTGCAAGGATAATCAGGGCCTTACTTCGAAGCTTGGGCTCACGTTGACTTTCACTTTAGGTATAGCGCAGAGCAGGGTGAGCTTCCAACAAGGAACTGGAAACCCAAGGTTTCTTAGGAGAAAACTCATTTTCTTCTCAGAACCATGCCGGCAGTGAGGAAAACCCCGGCAACAACAATGCTTTTCAGGTAGCTTCGAGGCCGCATGAACGGAGCTTTCATAATGGCAAAAGAAGCCTTATGCCATCAGTCTCCAATTTCTAGGTTGACACGCAGCATACACGCAGGACCAGAGCTTACTGTCTCTACGCAGTGTTCTGTTACCGAAACGGTTGCTTAAGCAAAGTCCCTAGGAGTCTTGGAAAGCTTACTACCGTGAAACTAAAGCAGAACAGCGATGAAGGCCTCATGGAGCTGCTGCACGCCTCCCGTTTTGCCAGGATAATCAGGGCCTTACTTCGAGGCCAGTGCTCACATTGACTTTCACTTTTGGTATAGAGCAGAGCCGGGTGAGCTTCCAACTAGGAACTGGAAGCACAAGGTTTCTTTCGAGAAAACTCATTTTCTTCTATGTGCCATGCCGGCTGTAAGTAAAAGCACGGTAACAACAGTGCTTTTCAGGTTGCTTCGGGGCCGCATCAACGGAGCTTTCATAATGGGAAAACTAGCCTTGTGCCGTCAGTCTCTAATTTCTAGGTTGACACGCAGCATACACACAGGAGCAGAGCTTCCTGGTTCTACGCAGTGTTCTGGTACTGAAACGGGTGCTGAAGCAAGGCCCCTAGGAGTGTTGAAAAGCTTACTACCTTGAAACTAAAGCAGAACAACGATGAAGGCCTCATGGAGCTGCTGCACGCCTCTCGTTTTGCAAGGATAATCAGGGCCTTACTTCGAAGCTTGGGCTCACGTTGAGTTTCACTTTAGGTATAGCGCAGAGCAGGGTGAGCTTCCAACCAGGAACTGGAAACCCAAGGTTTCTTAGGAGAAAACTCATTTTCTTCTCAGAACCATGCCGGCAGTGAGGAAAACCCCGGCAACAACAATGCTTTTCAGGTAGCTTCGAGGCCGCATGAACGGAGCTTTCATAATGGGAAAGAAGCCTTATGCCATCAGTCTCCAATTTCTAGGTTGACACGCAGCATACACGCAGGACCAGAGCTTACTGTCTCTACGCAGTGTTCTGGTACCGAAACGGTTGCTTAAGCAAAGTCCCTAGGAATGTTGGAAAGCTTACTACCGTGAAACTAAAGCAGAACAGCGATGAAGGCCTCATGGAGCTGCTGCACGCCTCCCATTTTGCCAGGATAATCAGGGCCTTACTTCGAGGCTAGTGCTCACATTGACTTTCACGTTTGGTATAGAGCAGAGCCGGGTGAGCTTCCAACTAGGAACTGGAAGCACAAGGTTTCTTTCGAGAAAACTCATTTTCTTCTATGTGCCATGCCGGCTGTAAGTAAAAGCACGGTAACAACAGTGCTTTTCAGGTAGCTTCGGGGCCGCATCAACGGAGCTTTCATAATGGGAAAACTAGCCTTGTGCCGTCAGTCTCTAATTTCTAGGTTGACACGCAGCATACACGCAGGAGCAGAACTTCCTGGTTCTACGCAGTGTTCTGGTACTGAAACGGGTGCTGAAGCAAGGCCCCTAGGAGTGTTGAAAAGCTTACTACCTTGAAACTAAAGCAGAACAACGATGAAGGCCTCATGGAGCTGCTGCACGCCTCTCGTTTTGCAAGGATAATCAGGGCCTTACTTCGAAGCTTGGGCTCACGTTGACTTTCACTTTAGGTATAGCGCAGAGCAGGGTGAGCTTCCAACAAGGAACTGGAAACCCAAGGTTTCTTAGGAGAAAACTCATTTTCTTCTCAGAACCATGCCGGCAGTGAGGAAAACCCCGGCAACAACAATGCTTTTCAGGTAGCTTCGAGGCCGCATGAACGGAGCTTTCATAATGGCAAAAGAAGCCTTATGCCATCAGTCTCCAATTTCTAGGTTGACACGCAGCATACACGCAGGACCAGAGCTTACTGTCTCTACGCAGTGTTCTGGTACCGAAACGGTTGCTTAAGCAAAGTCCTTAGGAGTCTTGGAAAGCTTACTACCGTGAAACTAAAGCAGAACAGCGATGAAGGCCTCATGGAGCTGCTGCACGCCTCCCGTTTTGCCAGGATAATCAGGGCCTTACTTCGAGGCTAGTGCTCACATTGACTTTCACGTTTGGTATAGAGCAGAGCAGGGTGAGCTTCCAACTAGGAACTGGAAGCACAAGGTTTCTTTCGAGAAAACTCATTTTCTTCTATGTGCCATGCCGGCTGTAAGTAAAAGCACGGTAACAACAGTGCTTTTCAGGTAGCTTCGAGGCCGCATGAATGGAGCTTTCAAAACGGGAAAACAAGCCTTGTGCCATCAGTCTCTAATTTCTAGGTTGACACGCAGCATACACACAGGAGCAGAGCTTCCTGGTTCTACGCAGTGTTCTGGTACTGAAACGGGTGCTGAAGCAAGGCCCCTAGGAGTGTTGAAAAGCTTACTACCTTGAAACTAAAGCAGAACAACGATGAAGGCCTCATGGAGCTGCTGCACGCCTCTCGTTTTGCAAGGATAATCAGGGCCTTACTTCGAAGCTTGGGCTCACGTTGACTTTCACTTTAGGTATAGCGCAGAGCAGGGTGAGCTTCCAACAAGGAACTGGAAACCCAAGGTTTCTTAGGAGAAAACTCATTTTCTTCTCAGAACCATGCCGGCAGTGAGGAAAACCCCGGCAACAACAATGCTTTTCAGGTAGCTTCGAGGCCGCATGAACGGAGCTTTCATAATGGGAAAGAAGCCTTATGCCATCAGTCTCCAATTTCTAGGTTGACACGCAGCATACACGCAGGACCAGAGCTTACTGTCTCTACGCAGTGTTCTGGTACCGAAACGGTTGCTTAAGCAAAGTCCCTAGGAATGTTGGAAAGCTTACTACCGTGAAACTAAAGCAGAACAGCGATGAAGGCCTCATGGAGCTGCTGCACGCCTCCCATTTTGCCAGGATAATCAGGGCCTTACTTCGAGGCTAGTGCTCACATTGACTTTCACGTTTGGTATAGAGCAGAGCCGGGTGAGCTTCCAACTAGGAACTGGAAGCACAAGGTTTCTTTCGAGAAAACTCATTTTCTTCTATGTGCCATGCCGGCTGTAAGTAAAAGCACGGTAACCACAGTGCTTTTCAGGTAGCTTCGGGGCCGCATCAACGGAGCTTTCATAATGGGAAAACTAGCCTTGTGCCGTCAGTCTCTAATTTCTAGGTTGACACGCAGCATACACGCAGGAGCAGAGCTTCCTGGTTCTACGCAGTGTTCTGGTACTGAAACGGGTGCTGAAGCAAGGCCCCTAGGAGTGTTGAAAAGCTTACTACCTTGAAACTAAAGCAGAACAACGATGAAGGCCTCATGGAGCTGCTGCACGCCTCTCGTTTTGCAAGGATAATCAGGGCCTTACTTCGAAGCTTGGGCTCACGTTGACTTTCACTTTAGGTATAGCGCAGAGCAGGGTGAGCTTCCAACAAGGAACTGGAAACCCAAGGTTTCTTAGGAGAAAACTCATTTTCTTCTCAGAACCATGCCGGCAGTGAGGAAAACCCCGGCAACAACAATGCTTTTCAGGTAGCTTCGAGGCCGCATGAACGGAGCTTTCATAATGGCAAAAGAAGCCTTATGCCATCAGTCTCCAATTTCTAGGTTGACACGCAGCATACACGCAGGACCAGAGCTTACTCTCTCTACGCAGTGTTCTGGTACCGAAACGGTTGCTTAAGCAAAGTCCCTAGGAGTCTTGGAAAGCTTACTACCGTGAAACTAAAGCAGAACAGCGATGAAGGCCTCATGGAGCTGCTGCACGCCTCCCGTTTTGCCAGGATAATCAGGGCCTTACTTCGAGGCTAGTTCTCACATTGACTTTCACTTTTGGTATAGAGCAGAGCCGGGTGAGCTTCCAACTAGGAACTGGAAGCACAAGGTTTCTTTCGAGAAAACTCATTTTCTTCTATGTGCCATGCCGGCTGTAAGTAAAAGCACGGTAACAACAGTGCTTTTCAGGTTGCTTCGGGGCCGCATCAACGGAGCTTTCATAATGGGAAAACTAGCCTTGTGCCGTCAGTCTCTAATTTCTACGTTGACACGCAGCATACACGCAGGAGCAGAGCTTCCTGGTTCTACGCAGTGTTCTGGTACTGAAACGGGTGCTGAAGCAAGTCCCCTAGGAGTGTTGAAAAGCTTACTACCTTGAAACTAAAGCAGAACAACGATGAAGGCCTCATGGAGCTGCTGCACGCCTCTCGTTTTGCAAGGATAATCAGGGCCTTACTTCGAAGCTTGGGCTCACGTTGACTTTCACTTTAGGTATAGCGCAGAGCAGGGTGAGCTTCCAACAAGGAACTGGAAACCCAAGGTTTCTTAGGAGAAAACTCAGTTTCTTCTCAGAACCATGCCGGCAGTGAGGAAAACCCCGGCAACAACAATGCTTTTCAGGTAGCTTCGAGGCCGAATGAACGGAGCTTTCATAATGGGAAAAGAAGCCTTATGCCATCAGTCTCCAATTTCTAGGTTGACACGCAGCATACACGCAGGACCAGAGCTTACTGTCTCTACGCAGTGTTCTGGTACCGAAACGGTTGCTTAAGCAAAGTCCCTAGGAATGTTGGAAAGCTTACTACCGTGAAACTAAAGCAGAACAGCGATGAAGGCCTCATGGAGCTGCTGCACGCCTCCCATTTTGCCAGGATAATCAGGGCCTTACTTCGAGGCTAGTGCTCACATTGACTTTCACGTTTGGTATAGAGCAGAGCCGGGTGAGCTTCCAACTAGGAACTGGAAGCACAAGGTTTCTTTCGAGAAAACTCATTTTCTTCTATGTGCCATGCCGGCTGTAAGTAAAAGCACGGTAACAACAGTGCTTTTCAGGTAGCTTCGGGGCCGCATCAACGGAGCTTTCATAATGGGAAAACTAGCCTTGTGCCATCAGTCTCTAATTTCTAGGTTGACACGCAGCATACACACAGGAGCAGAGCTTCCTGGTTCTACGCAGTGTTCTGGTACTGAAACGGGTGCTGAAGCAAGGCCCCTAGGAGTGTTGAAAAGCTTACTACCTTGAAACTAAAGCAGAACAACGATGAAGGCCTCATGGAGCTGCTGCACGCCTCTCGTTTTGCAAGGATAATCAGGGCCTTACTTCGAAGCTTCGGCTCATGTTGACTTTCACTTTAGGTATAGCGCAGAGCAGGGTGAGCTTCCAACAAGGAACTGGAAACCCAAGGTTTCTTAGGAGAAAACTCAGTTTCTTCTCAGAACCATGCCGGCAGTGAGGAAAACCCCGGCAACAACAATGCTTTTCAGGTAGCTTCGAGGCCGCATGAACGGAGCTTTCATAATGGCAAAAGAAGCCTTATGCCATCAGTCTCCAATTTCTAGGTTGACACGCAGCATACACGCAGGACCAGAGCTTACTGTCTCTACGCAGTGTTCTGGTACCGAAACGGTTGCTTAAGCAAAGTCCTTAGGAGTCTTGGAAAGCTTACTACCGTGAAACTAAAGCAGAACAGCGATGAAGGCCTCATGGAGCTGCTGCACGCCTCCCGTTTTGCCAGGATAATCAGGGCCTTACTTCGAGGCTAGTGCTCACATTGACTTTCACGTTTGGTATAGAGCAGAGCAGGGTGAGCTTCCAACTAGGAACTGGAAGCACAAGGTTTCTTTCGAGAAAACTCATTTTCTTCTATGTGCCATGCCGGCTGTAAGTAAAAGCACGGTAACAACAGTGCTTTTCAGGTAGCTTCGAGGCCGCATGAATGGAGCTTTCAAAATGGGAAAACAAGCCTTGTGCCATCAGTCTCTAATTTCTAGGTTGACACGCAGCATACACGCAGGAGCAGAGCTTCCTGGTTCTACGCAGTGTTCTGGTACTGAAACGGGTGCTGAAGCAAGGCCCCTAGGAGTGTTGAAAAGCTTACTACCTTAAACTAAAGCAGAACAACGATGAAGGCCTCATGGAGCTGCTGCACACCTCTCGTTTTGCAAGGATAATCAGGGCCTTACTTCGAAGCTTGGGCTCACGTTGACTTTCACTTTAGGTATAGCGCAGAGCAGGGTGAGCTTCCAACAAGGAACTGGAAACCCAAGGTTTCTTAGGAGAAAACTCATTTTCTTCTCAGAACCATGCCGGCAGTGAGGAAAACCCCGGCAACAACAATGCTTTTCAGGTAGCTTCGAGGCCGCATGAACGGAGCTTTCATAATGGGAAAGAAGCCTTATGCCATCAGTCTCCAATTTCTAGGTTGACACGCAGCATACACGCAGGACCAGAGCTTACTGTCTCTACGCAGTGTTCTGGTACCGAAACGGTTGCTTAAGCAAAGTCCCTAGGAATGTTGGAAAGCTTACTACCGTGAAACTAAAGCAGAACAGCGATGAAGGCCTCATGGAGCTGCTGCACGCCTCCCATTTTGCCAGGATAATCAGGGCCTTACTTCGAGGCTAGTGCTCACATTGACTTTCACGTTTGGTATAGAGCAGAGCCGGGTGAGCTTCCAACTAGGAACTGGAAGCACAAGGTTTCTTTCGAGAAAACTCATTTTCTTCTATGTGCCATGCCGGCTGTAAGTAAAAGCACGGTAACAACAGTGCTTTTCAGGTAGCTTCGGGGCCGCATCAACGGAGCTTTCATAATGGGAAAACTAGCCTTGTGCCGTCAGTCTCTAATTTCTAGGTTGACACGCAGCATACACGCAGGAGCAGAGCTTCCTGGTTCTACGCAGTGTTCTGGTACTGAAACGGGTGCTGAAGCAAGGCCCCTAGGAGTGTTGAAAAGCTTACTACCTTGAAACTAAAGCAGAACAACGATGAAGGCCTCATGGAGCTGCTGCACGCCTCTCGTTTTGCAAGGATAATCAGGGCCTTACTTCGAAGCTTGGGCTCACGTTGACTTTCACTTTAGGTATAGCGCAGAGCAGGGTGAGCTTCCAACCAGGAACTGGAAACCCAAGGTTTCTTAGGAGAAAACTCATTTTCTTCTCAGAACCATGCCGGCAGTGAGGAAAACCCCGGCAACAACAATGCTTTTCAGGTAGCTTCGAGGCCGCATGAACGGAGCTTTCATAATGGGAAAGAAGCCTTATGCCATCAGTCTCCAATTTCTAGGTTGACACGCAGCATACACGCAGGACCAGAGCTTACTGTCTCTACGCAGTGTTCTGGTACCGAAACGGTTGCTTAAGCAAAGTCCCTAGGAGTCTTGGAAAGCTTACTACCGTGAAACTAAAGCAGAACAGCGATGAAGGCCTCATGGAGCTGCTGCACGCCTCCCGTTTTGCCAGGATAATCAGGGCCTTACTTCGAGGCTAGTGCTCACATTGACTTTCACTTTTGGTATAGAGCAGAGCCGGGTGAGCTTCCAACTAGGAACTGGAAGCACAAGGTTTCTTTCGAGAAAACTCATTTTCTTCTATGTGCCATGCCGGCTGTAAGTAAAAGCACGGTAACAACAGTGCTTTTCAGGTTGCTTCGGGGCCGCATCAACGGAGCTTTCATAATGGGAAAACTAGCCTTGTGCCGTCAGTCTCTAATTTCTACGTTGACACGCAGCATACACGCAGGAGCAGAGCTTCCTGGTTCTACGCAGTGTTCTGGTACTGAAACGGGTGCTGAAGCAAGTCCCCTAGGAGTGTTGAAAAGCTTACTACCTTGAAACTAAAGCAGAACAACGATGAAGGCCTCATGGAGCTGCTGCACGCCTCTCGTTTTGCAAGGATAATCAGGGCCTTACTTCGAAGCTTGGGCTCACGTTGACTTTCACTTTAGGTATAGCGCAGAGCAGGGTGAGCTTCCAACAAGGAACTGGAAACCCAAGGTTTCTTAGGAGAAAACTCAGTTTCTTCTCAGAACCATGCCGGCAGTGAGGAAAACCCCGGCAACAACAATGCTTTTCAGGTAGCTTCGAGGCCGAATGAACGGAGCTTTCATAATGGGAAAAGAAGCCTTATGCCATCAGTCTCCAATTTCTAGGTTGACACGCAGCATACACGCAGGACCAGAGCTTACTGTCTCTACGCAGTGTTCTGGTACCGAAACGGTTGCTTAAGCAAAGTCCCTAGGAATGTTGGAAAGCTTACTACCGTGAAACTAAAGCAGAACAGCGATGAAGGCCTCATGGAGCTGCTGCACGCCTCCCGTTTTGCCAGCATAATCAGGGCCTTACTTCGAGGCTAGTGCTCACATTGACTTTCACTTTTGGTATAGAGCAGAGCCGGGTGAGCTTCCAACTAGGAACTGGAAGCACAAGGTTTCTTTCGAGAAAACTCATTTTCTTCTATGTGCCATGCCGGCTGTAAGTAAAAGCACGGTAACAACAGTGCTTTTCAGGTAGCTTCGGGGCCGCATCAACGGAGCTTTCATAATGGGAAAACTAGCCTTGTGCCATCAGTCTCTAATTTCTAGGTTGACACGCAGCATAGACACAGGAGCAGAGCTTCCTGGTTCTACGCAGTGTTCTGGTACTGAAACGGGTGCTGAAGCAAGGCCCCTAGGAGTGTTGAAAAGCTTACTACCTTGAAACTAAAGCAGAACAACGATGAAGGCCTCATGGAGCTGCTGCACGCCTCTCGTTTTGCAAGGATAATCAGGGCCTTACTTCGAAGGTTGGGCTCATGTTGACTTTCACTTTAGGTATAGCGCAGAGCAGGGTGAGCTTCCAACAAGGAACTGGAAACCCAAGGTTTCTTAGGAGAAAACTCAGTTTCTTCTCAGAACCATGCCGGCAGTGAGGAAAACCCCGGCAACAACAATGCTTTTCAGGTAGCTTCAAGGCCGCATGAACGGAGCTTTCATAATGGGAAAAGAAGCCTTATGCCATCAGTATCCAATTTCTAGGTTGACACGCAGCATACACGCAGGACCAGAGCTTACTGTCTCTACGCAGTGTTCTGGTACCGAAGCGGTTGCTTAAGCAAAGTCCCAAGAGTCTTGGAAAGCTTACTACCGTGAAACTAAAGCAGAACAGCGATGAAGGCCTCATGGAGCTGCTGCACGCCTCCCATTTTGCCAGGATAATCAGGGCCTTACTTCGAGGCTAGTGCTCACATTGACTTTCACGTTTGGTATAGAGCAGAGCCGGGTGAGCTTCCAACTAGGAACTGGAAGCACAAGGTTTCTTTCGAGAAAACTCATTTTCTTCTATGTGCCATGCCGGCTGTAAGTAAAAGCACGGTAACAACAGTGCTTTTCAGGTAGCTTCGGGGCCGCATCAACGGAGCTTTCATAATGGGAAAACTAGCCTTGTGCCGTCAGTCTCTAATTTCTAGGTTGACACGCAGCATACACGCAGGAGCAGAGCTTCCTGGTTCTACGCAGTGTTCTGGTACTGAAACGGGTGCTGAAGCAAGGCCCCTAGGAGTGTTGAAAAGCTTACTACCTTGAAACTAAAGCAGAACAACGATGAAGGCCTCATGGAGCTGCTGCACGCCTCTCGTTTTGCAAGGATAATCAGGGCCTTACTTCGAAGCTTGGGCTCACGTTGACTTTCACTTTAGGTATA
Organism: Eubalaena glacialis; assembly: GCF_028564815.1. Classification (NCBI taxonomy): domain Eukaryota; kingdom Metazoa; phylum Chordata; class Mammalia; order Artiodactyla; family Balaenidae; genus Eubalaena; species Eubalaena glacialis. The sequence continues at coordinate 109,768 of NW_026871395.1, forward strand.
GCGCAGAGCAGGGTGAGCTTCCAACAAGGAACTGGAAACCCAAGGTTTCTTAGGAGAAAACTCATTTTCTTCTCAGAACCATGCCGGCAGTGAGGAAAACCCCGGCAACAACAATGCTTTTCAGGTAGCTTCGAGGCCGCATGAACGGAGCTTTCATAATGGCAAAAGAAGCCTTATGCCATCAGTCTCCAATTTCTAGGTTGACACGCAGCATACACGCAGGACCAGAGCTTACTGTCTCTACGCAGTGTTCTGGTACCGAAACGGTTGCTTAAGCAAAGTCCTTAGGAGTCTTGGAAAGCTTACTACCGTGAAACTAAAGCAGAACAGCGATGAAGGCCTCATGGAGCTGCTGCACGCCTCCCGTTTTGCCAGGATAATCAGGGCCTTACTTCGAGGCTAGTGCTCACATTGACTTTCATGTTTGGTATAGAGCAGAGCAGGGTGAGCTTCCAACTAGGAACTGGAAGCACAAGGTTTCTTTCGAGAAAACTCATTTTCTTCTATGTGCCATGCCGGCTGTAAGTAAAAGCACGGTAACAACAGTGCTTTTCAGGTAGCTTCGAGGCCGCATGAATGGAGCTTTCAAAACGGGAAAACAAGCCTTGTGCCATCAGTCTCTAATTTCTAGGTTGACACGCAGCATACACGCAGGAGCAGAGCTTCCTGGTTCTACGCAGTGTTCTGGTACTGAAACGGGTGCTGAAGCAAGGCCCCTAGGAGTGTTGAAAAGCTTACTACCTTAAACTAAAGCAGAACAACGATGAAGGCCTCATGGAGCTGCTGCACACCTCTCGTTTTGCAAGGATAATCAGGGCCTTACTTCGAAGCTTGGGCTCACGTTGACTTTCACTTTAGGTATAGCGCAGAGCAGGGTGAGCTTCCAACAAGGAACTGGAAACCCAAGGTTTCTTAGGAGAAAACTCATTTTCTTCTCAGAACCATGCCGGCAGTGAGGAAAACCCCGGCAACAACAATGCTTTTCAGGTAGCTTCGAGGCCGCATGAACGGAGCTTTCATAATGGCAAAAGAAGCCTTATGCCATCAGTCTCCAATTTCTAGGTTGACACGCAGCATACACGCAGGACCAGAGCTTACTGTCTCTACGCAGTGTTCTGGTACCGAAACGGTTGCTTAAGCAAAGTCCCTAGGAGTCTTGGAAAGCTTACTACCGTGAAACTAAAGCAGAACAGCGATGAAGACCTCATGGAGCTGCTGCACGCCTCCCGTTTTGCCAGGATAATCAGGGCCTTACTTCGAGGCTAGTGCTCACATTGACTTTCACTTTTGGTATAGAGCAGAGCCGGGTGAGCTTCCAACTAGGAACTGGAAGCACAAGGTTTCTTTCGAGAAAACTCATTTTCTTCTATGTGCCATGCCGGCTGTAAGTAAAAGCACGGTAACAACAGTGCTTTTCAGGTAGCTTCGGGGCCGCATCAACGGAGCTTTCATAATGGGAAAACTAGCCTTGTGCCATCAGTCTCTAATTTCTAGGTTGACACGCAGCATACACACAGGAGCAGAGCTTCCTGGTTCTACGCAGTGTTCTGGTACTGAAACGGGTGCTGAAGCAAGTCCCCTAGGAGTGTTGAAAAGCTTACTACCTTGAAACTAAAGCAGAACAACGATGAAGGCCTCATGGAGCTGCTGCACGCCTCTCGTTTTGCAAGGATAATCAGGGCCTTACTTCGAAGCTTGGGCTCATGTTGACTTTCACTTTAGGTATAGCGCAGAGCAGGGTGAGCTTCCAACAAGGAACTGGAAACCCAAGGTTTCTTAGGAGAAAACTCAGTTTCTTCTCAGAACCATGCCGGCAGTGAGGAAAACCCCGGCAACAACAATGCTTTTCAGGTAGCTTCGAGGCCGCATGAACGGAGCTTTCATAATGGGAAAAGAAGCCTTATGCCATCAGTCTCCAATTTCTAGGTTGACACGCAGCATACACGCAGGACCAGAGCTTACTGTCTCTACGCAGTGTTCTGGTACCGAAGCGGTTGCTTAAGCAAAGTCCCAAGAGTCTTGGAAAGCTTACTACCGTGAAACTAAAGCAGAACAGCGATGAAGGCCTCATGGAGCTGCTGCACGCCTCCCGTTTTGCCAGGATAATCAGGGCCTTACTTCGAGGCTAGTGCTCACATTGACTTTCACGTTTGGTTTAGAGCAGAGCCGGGTGAGCTTCCAACTAGGAACTGGAAGCACAAGGTTTCTTTCGAGAAAACTCATTTTCTTCTATGTGCCATGCCGGCTGTAAGTAAAAGCACGGTAACAACAGTGGTTTTCAGGTAGCTTCGGGGCCGCATCAACGGAGCTTTCATAATGGGAAAACTAGCCTTGTGCCGTCAGTCTCTAATTTCTAGGTTGACACGCAGCATACACGCAGGAGCAGAGCTTCCTGGTTCTACGCAGTGTTCTGGTACTGAAACGGGTGCTGAAGCAAGGCCCCTAGGAGTGTTGAAAAGCTTACTACCTTGAAACTAAAGCAGAACAACGATGAAGGCCTCATGGAGCTGCTGCACGCCTCTCGTTTTGCAAGGATAATCAGGGCCTTACTTCGAAGCTTGGGCTCACGTTGACTTTCACTTTAGGTATAGCGCAGAGCAGGGTGAGCTTCCAACCAGGAACTGGAAACCCAAGGTTTCTTAGGAGAAAACTCATTTTCTTCTCAGAACCATGCCGGCAGTGAGGAAAACCCCGGCAACAACAATGCTTTTCAGGTAGCTTCGAGGCCGCATGAACGGAGCTTTCATAATGGGAAAAGAAGCCTTATGCCATCAGTCTCCAATTTCTAGGTTGACACGCAGCATACACGCAGGACCAGAGCTTACTGTCTCTACGCAGTGTTCTGGTACCGAAACGGTTGCTTAAGCAAAGTCCCTAGGAATGTTGGAAAACTTACTACCGTGAAACTAAAGCAGAACAGCGATGAAGGCCTCATGGAGCTGCTGCACGCCTCCCGTTTTGCCAGCATAATCAGGGCCTTACTTCGAGGCTAGTGCTCACATTGACTTTCACTTTTGGTATAGAGCAGAGCCGGGTGAGCTTCCAACTAGGAACTGGAAGCACAAGGTTTCTTTCGAGAAAACTCATTTTCTTCTATGTGCCATGCCGGCTGTAAGTAAAAGCACGGTAACAACAGTGCTTTTCAGGTAGCTTCGAGGCCGCATCAACGGAGCTTTCATAATGGGAAAACTAGCCTTGTGCCGTCATTCTCTAATTTCTAGGTTGACACGCAGCATACACGCAGGAGCAGAGCTTCCTGGTTCTACGCAGTGTTCTGGTACTGAAACGGGTGCTGAAGCAAGGCCCCTAGGAGTGTTGAAAAGCTTACTACCTTGAAACTAAAGCAGAACAACGATGAAGGCCTCATGGAGCTGCTGCACGCCTCTCGTTTTGCAAGGATAATCAGGGCCTTACTTCGAAGCTTGGGCTCACGTTGACTTTCACTTTAGGTATAGCGCAGAGCAGGGTGAGCTTCCAACCAGGAACTGGAAAACCAAGGTTTCTTAGGAGAAAACTCATTTTCTTCTCAGAACCATGCCGGCAGTGAGGAAAACCCCGGCAACAACAATGCTTTTCAGGTAGCTTCGAGGCCGCATGAACGGAGCTTTCATAATGGGAAAAGAAGCCTTATGCCATCAGTCTCCAATTTCTAGGTTGACACGCAGCATACACGCAGGACCAGAGCTTACTGTCTCTACGCAGTGTTCTGGTACCGAAACGGTTGCTTAAGCAAAGTCCCTAGGAATGTTGGAAAGCTTACTACCGTGAAACTAAAGCAGAACAGCGATGAAGGCCTCATGGAGCTGCTGCACGCCTCCCGTTTTGCCAGCATAATCAGGGCCTTACTTCGAGGCTAGTGCTCACATTGACTTTCACTTTTGGTATAGAGCAGAGCCGGGTGAGCTTCCAACTAGGAACTGGAAGCACAAGGTTTCTTTCGAGAAAACTCATTTTCTTCTATGTGCCATGCCGGCTGTAAGTAAAAGCACGGTAACAACAGTGCTTTTCAGGTAGCTTCGAGGCCGCATCAACGGAGCTTTCATAATGGGAAAACTAGCCTTGTGCCGTCATTCTCTACTTTCTAGGTTGACACGCAGCATACACGCAGGAGCAGAGCTTCCTGGTTCTACGCAGTGTTCTGGTACTGAAACGGGTGCTGAAGCAAGGCCCCTAGGAGTGTTGAAAAGCTTACTACCTTGAAACTAAAGCAGAACAACGATGAAGGCCTCATGGAGCTGCTGCACGCCTCTCGTTTTGCAAGGATAATCAGGGCCTTACTTCGAAGCTTGGGCTCACGTTGACTTTCACTTTAGGTATAGCGCAGAGCAGGGTGAGCTTCCAACAAGGAACTGGAAACCCAAGGTTTCTTAGGAGAAAACTCATTTTCTTCTCAGAACCATGCCGGCAGTGAGGAAAACCCCGGCAACAACAATGCTTTTCAGGTAGCTTCGAGGCCGCATGAACGGAGCTTTCATAATGGGAAAAGAAGCCTTATGCCATCAGTCTCCAATTTCTAGGTTGACACGCAGCATACACGCAGGACCAGAGCTTACTGTCTCTACGCAGTGTTCTGGTACCGAAACGGTTGCTTAAGCAAAGTCCCTAGGAATGTTGGAAAGCTTACTACCGTGAAACTAAAGCAGAACAGCGATGAAGGCCTCATGGAGCTGCTGCACGCCTCTCGTTTTGCAAGGATAATCAGGGCCTTACTTCGAGGCTAGTGCTCACATTGACTTTCACGTTTGGTATAGAGCAGAGCCGGGTGAGCTTCCAACTAGGAACTGGAAGCACAAGGTTTCTTTCGAGAAAACTCATTTTCTTCTATGTGCCATGCCGGCTGTAAGTAAAAGCACGGTAACAACAGTGCTTTTCAGGTAGCTTCGGGGCCGCATCAACGGAGCTTTCATAATGGGAAAACTAGCCTTGTGCCGTCAGTCTCTAATTTCTAGGTTGACACGCAGCATACACGCAGGAGCAGAGCTTCCTGGTTCTACGCAGTGTTCTGGTACTGAAACGGGTGCTGAAGCAAGGCCCCTAGGAGTGTTGAAAAGCTTACTACCTTGAAACTAAAGCAGAACAACGATGAAGGCCTCATGGAGCTGCTGCACGCCTCTCGTTTTGCAAGGATAATCAGGGCCTTACTTCGAAGCTTGGGCTCACGTTGACTTTCACTTTAGGTATAGCGCAGAGCAGGGTGAGCTTCCAACCAGGAACTGGAAACCCAAGGTTTCTTAGGAGAAAACTCATTTTCTTCTCAGAACCATGCCGGCAGTGAGGAAAACCCCGGCAACAACAATGCTTTTCAGGTAGCTTCGAGGCCGCATGAACGGAGCTTTCATAATGGGAAAAGAAGCCTTATGCCATCAGTCTCCAATTTCTAGGTTGACACGCAGCATACACGCAGGACCAGAGCTTACTGTCTCTACGCAGTGTTCTGGTACCGAAACGGTTGCTTAAGCAAAGTCCCTAGGAATGTTGGAAAGCTTACTACCGTGAAACTAAAGCAGAACAGCGATGAAGGCCTCATGGAGCTGCTGCACGCCTCCCGTTTTGCCAGCATAATCAGGGCCTTACTTCGAGGCTAGTGCTCACATTGACTTTCACTTTTGGTATAGAGCAGAGCCGGGTGAGCTTCCAACTAGGAACTGGAAGCACAAGGTTTCTTTCGAGAAAACTCATTTTCTTCTATGTGCCATGCCGGCTGTAAGTAAAAGCACGGTAACAACAGTGCTTTTCAGGTAGCTTCGAGGCCGCATCAACGGAGCTTTCATAATGGGAAAACTAGCCTTGTGCCGTCATTCTCTAATTTCTAGGTTGACACGCAGCATACACGCAGGAGCAGAGCTTCCTGGTTCTACGCAGTGTTCTGGTACTGAAACGGGTGCTGAAGCAAGGCCCCTAGGAGTGTTGAAAAGCTTACTACCTTGAAACTAAAGCAGAACAACGATGAAGGCCTCATGGAGCTGCTGCAAGCCTCTCGTTTTGCAAGGATAATCAGGGCCTTACTTCGAAGCTTGGGCTCACGTTGACTTTCACTTTAGGTATAGCGCAGAGCAGGGTGAGCTTCCAACCAGGAACTGGAAACCCAAGGTTTCTTAGGAGAAAACTCATTTTCTTCTCAGAACCATGCCGGCAGTGAGGAAAACCCCGGCAACAACAATGCTTTTCAGGTAGCTTCGAGGCCGCATAAACGGAGCTTTCATAATGGGAAAAGAAGCCTTATGCCATCAGTCTCCAATTTCTAGGTTGACACGCAGCATACACGCAGGACCAGAGCTTACTGTCTCTACGCAGTGTTCTGGTACCGAAACGGTTGCTTAAGCAAAGTCCCTAGGAATGTTGGAAAGCTTACTACCGTGAAACTAAAGCAGAACAGCGATGAAGGCCTCATGGAGCTGCTGCACGCCTCTCGTTTTGCAAGGATAATCAGGGCCTTACTTCGAGGCTAGTGCTCACATTGACTTTCACGTTTGGTATAGAGCAGAGCCGGGTGAGCTTCCAACTAGGAACTGGAAGCACAAGGTTTCTTTCGAGAAAACTCATTTTCTTCTATGTGCCATGCCGGCTGTAAGTAAAAGCACGGTAACAACAGTGCTTTTCAGGTAGCTTCGGGGCCGCATCAACGGAGCTTTCATAATGGGAAAACTAGCCTTGTGCCGTCAGTCTCTAATTTCTAGGTTGACACGCAGCATACACGCAGGAGCAGAGCTTCCTGGTTCTACGCAGTGTTCTGGTACTGAAACGGGTGCTGAAGCAAGGCCCCTAGGAGTGTTGAAAAGCTTACTACCTTGAAACTAAAGCAGAACAACGATGAAGGCCTCATGGAGCTGCTGCACGCCTCTCGTTTTGCAAGGATAATCAGGGCCTTACTTCGAAGCTTGGGCTCACGTTGACTTTCACTTTAGGTATAGCGCAGAGCAGGGTGAGCTTCCAACAAGGAACTGGAAACCCAAGGTTTCTTAGGAGAAAACTCATTTTCTTCTCAGAACCATGCCGGCAGTGAGGAAAACCCCGGCAACAACAATGCTTTTCAGGTAGCTTCGAGGCCGCATGAACGGAGCTTTCATAATGGCAAAAGAAGCCTTATGCCATCAGTCTCCAATTTCTAGGTTGACACGCAGCATACACGCAGGACCAGAGCTTACTGTCTCTACGCAGTGTTCTGGTACCGAAACGGTTGCTTAAGCAAAGTCCTTAGGAGTCTTGGAAAGCTTACTACCATGAAACTAAAGCAGAACAGCGATGAAGGCCTCATGGAGCTGCTGCACGCCTCCCGTTTTGCCAGGATAATCAGGGCCTTACTTCGAGGCTAGTGCTCACATTGACTTTCACGTTTGGTATAGAGCAGAGCCGGGTGAGCTTCCAACTAGGAACTGGAAGCACAAGGTTTCTTTCGAGAAAACTCATTTTCTTCTATGTGCCATGCCGGCTGTAAGTAAAAGCACGGTAACAACAGTGCTTTTCAGGTAGCTTCGAGGCCGCATGAATGGAGCTTTCAAAACGGGAAAACAAGCCTTGTGCCATCAGTCTCTAATTTCTAGGTTGACACGCAGCATACACGCAGGAGCAGAGCTTCCTGGTTCTACGCAGTGTTCTGGTACTGAAACGGGTGCTGAAGCAAGGCCCCTAGGAGTGTTGAAAAGCTTACTACCTTAAACTAAAGCAGAACAACGATGAAGGCCTCATGGAGCTGCTGCACACCTCTCGTTTTGCAAGGATAATCAGGGCCTTACTTCGAAGCTTGGGCTCACGTTGACTTTCACTTTAGGTATAGCGCAGAGCAGGGTGAGCTTCCAACAAGGAACTGGAAACCCAAGGTTTCTTAGGAGAAAACTCATTTTCTTCTCAGAACCATGCCGGCAGTGAGGAAAACCCCGGCAACAACAATGCTTTTCAGGTAGCTTCGAGGCCGCATGAACGGAGCTTTCATAATGGCAAAAGAAGCCTTATGCCATCAGTCTCCAATTTCTAGGTTGACACGCAGCATACACGCAGGACCAGAGCTTACTGTCTCTACGCAGTGTTCTGGTACCGAAACGGTTGCTTAAGCAAAGTCCCTAGGAGTCTTGGAAAGCTTACTACCGTGAAACTAAAGCAGAACAGCGATGAAGGCCTCATGGAGCTGCTGCACGCCTCCCGTTTTGCCAGGATAATCAGGGCCTTACTTCGAGGCTAGTGCTCACATTGACTTTCACTTTTGGTATAGAGCAGAGCCGGGTGAGCTTCCAACTAGGAACTGGAAGCACAAGGTTTCTTTCGAGAAAACTCATTTTCTTCTATGTGCCATGCCGGCTGTAAGTAAAAGCACGGTAACAACCGTGCTTTTCAGGTAGCTTCGAGGCCGCATGAATGGAGCTTTCAAAACGGGAAAACAAGCCTTGTGCCATCAGTCTCTAATTTCTAGGTTGACACGCAGCATACACGCAGGAGCAGAGCTTCCTGGTTCTACGCAGTGTTCTGGTACTGAAACGGGTGCTGAAGCAAGGCCCCTAGGAGTGTTGAAAAGCTTACTACCTTGAAACTAAAGCAGAACAACGATGAAGGCCTCATGGAGATGCTGCACACCTCTCGTTTTGCAAGGATAATCAGGGCCTTACTTCGAAGCTTGGGCTCACGTTGACTTTCACTTTAGGTATAGCGCAGAGCAGGGTGAGCTTCCAACAAGGAACTGGAAACCCAAGGTTTCTTAGGAGAAAACTCAGTTTCTTCTCAGAACCATGCCGGCAGTGAGGAAAACCCCGGCAACAACAATGCTTTTCAGGTAGCTTCGAGGCCGCATGAACGGAGCTTTCATAATGGGAAAAGAAGCCTTATGCCATCAGTCTCCAATTTCTAGGTTGACACGCAGCATACACGCAGGACCAGAGCTTACTGTCTCTACGCAGTGTTCTGGTACCGAAACGGTTGCTTAAGCAAAGTCCCTAGGAGTCTTGGAAAGCTTACTACCGTGAAACTAAAGCAGAACAGCGATGAAGGCCTCATGGAGCTGCTGCACGCCTCCCGTTTTGCCAGCATAATCAGGGCCTTACTTCGAGGCTAGTGCTCACATTGACTTTCACGTTTGGTATAGAGCAGAGCCGGGTGAGCTTCCAACTAGGAACTGGAAGCACAAGGTTTCTTTCGAGAAAACTCATTTTCTTCTATGTGCCATGCCGGCTGTAAGTAAAAGCACGGTAACAACAGTGCTTTTCAGGTAGCTTCGAGGCCGCATGAATGGAGCTTTCAAAACGGGAAAACAAGCCTTTTGCCATCAGTCTCTAATTTCTAGGTTGACACGCAGCATACACGCAGGAGCAGAGCTTCCTGGTTCTACGCAGTGTTCTGGTACTGAAACGGGTGCTGAAGCAAGGCCCCTAGGAGTGTTGAAAAGCTTACTACCTTGAAACTAAAGCAGAACAACGATGAAGGCCTCATGGAGATGCTGCACGCCTCTCGTTTTGCAAGGATAATCAGGGCCTTACTTCGAAGCTTGGGCTCACGTTGACTTTCACTTTAGGTATAGCGCAGAGCAGGGTGAGCTTCCAACAAGGAACTGGAAACCCAAGGTTTCTTAGGAGAAAACTCATTTTCTTCTCAGAACCATGCCGGCAGTGAGGAAAACCCCGGCAACAACAATGCTTTTCAGGTAGCTTCGAGGCCGCATGAACGGAGCTTTCATAATGGGAAAAGAAGCCTTATGCCATCAGTCTCCAATTCCTAGGTTGACACGCAGCATACACGCAGGACCAGAGCTTACTGTCTCTACGCAGTGTTCTGGTACCGAAACGGTTGCTTAAGCAAAGTCCCTACGAATGGTGGAAAGCTTACTACCGTGAAACTAAAGCAGAACAGCGATGAAGGCCTCATGGAGCTGCTGCACGCCTCCCGTTTTGCCAGCATAATCAGGGCCTTACTTCGAGGCTAGTGCTCACATTGACTTTCACGTTTGGTATAGAGCAGAGCCGGGTGAGCTTCCAACTAGGAACTGGAAGCACAAGGTTTCTTTCGAGAAAACTCATTTTCTTCTATGTGCCATGCCGGCTGTAAGTAAAAGCACGGTAACAACAGTGCTTTTCAGGTAGCTTCGAGGCCGCATCAACGGAGCTTTCATAATGGGAAAACTAGCCTTGTGCCGTCAGTCTCTAATTTCTAGGTTGACACGCAGCATACACGCAGGAGCAGAGCTTCCTGGTTCTACGCAGTGTTCTGGTACTGAAACGGGTGCTGAAGCAAGGCCCCTAGGAGTGTTGAAAAGCTTACTACCTTGAAACTAAAGCAGAACAACGATGAAGGCCTCATGGAGCTGCTGCACGCCTCTCGTTTTGCAAGGATAATCAGGGCCTTACTTCGAAGCTTCGGCTCACGTTGACTTTCACTTTAGGTATAGCGCAGAGCAGGGTGAGCTTCCAACAAGGAACTGGAAACCCAAGGTTTCTTAGGAGAATTTCATTTTCTTCTCAGAACCATGCCGGCAGTGAGGAAAACCCCGGCAACAACAATGCTTTTCAGGTAGCTTCGAGGCCGCATGAACGGAGCTTTCATAATGGGAAAAGAAGCCTTATGCCATCAGTCTCCAATTTCTAGGTTGACACGCAGCATACACGCAGGACCAGAGCTTACTGTCTCTACGCAGTGTTCTGGTACCGAAACGGTTGCTTAAGCAAAGTCCCTAGGAGCCTTGGAAAGCTTACTACCGTGAAACTAAAGCAGAACAGCGATGAAGGCCTCATGGAGCTGCTGCACGCCTCCCGTTTTGCCAGGATAATCAGGGCCTTACTTCGAGGCTAGTGCTCACATTGACTTTCACGTTTGGTATAGAGCAGAGCCGGGTGAGCTTCCAACTAGGAACTGGAGCACAAGGTTTCTTTCGAGAAAACTCATTTTCTTCTATGTGCCATGCCGGCTGTAAGTAAAAGCACGGTAACAACAGTGCTTTTCAGGTAGCTTCGAGGCCGCATGAATGGAGCTTTCAAAACGGGAAAACAAGCCTTGTGCCATCAGTCTCTAATTTCTAGGTTGACACGCAGCATACACGCAGGAGCAGAGCTTCCTGGTTCTACGCAGTGTTCTGGTACTGAAACGGGTGCTGAAGCAAGGCCCCTAGGAGTGTTGAAAAGCTTACTACCTTGAAACTAAAGCAGAACAACGATGAAGGCCTCATGGAGATGCTGCACACCTCTCGTTTTGCAAGGATAATCAGGGCCTTACTTCGAAGCTTGGGCTCACGTTGACTTTCACTTTAGGTATAGCGCAGAGCAGGGTGAGCTTCCAACAAGGAACTGGAAACCCAAGGTTTCTTAGGAGAAAACTCATTTTCTTCTCAGAACCATGCCGGCAGTGAGGAAAACCCCGGCAACAACAATGCTTTTCAGGTAGCTTCGAGGCCGCATGAACGGAGCTTTCATAATGGGAAAAGAAGCCTTATGCCATCAGTCTCCAATTTCTAGGTTGACACGCAGCATACACGCAGGACCAGAGCTTACTGTCTCTACGCAGTGTTCTGGTACCGAAACGGTTGCTTAAGCAAAGTCCCTAGGAGTCTTGGAAAGCTTACTACCGTGAAACTAAAGCAGAACAGCGATGAAGGCCTCATGGAGCTGCTGCACGCCTCCCGTTTTGCCAGGATAATCAGGGCCTTACTTCGAGGCTAGTGCTCACATTGACTTTCACTTTTGGTATAGAGCAGAGCCGGGTGAGCTTCCAACTAGGAACTGGAAGCACAAGGTTTCTTTCGAGAAAACTCATTTTCTTCTATGTGCCATGCCGGCTGTAAGTAAAAGCACGGTAACAACAGTGCTTTTCAGGTAGCTTCGGGGCCGCATCAACGGAGCTTTCATAATGGGAAAACTAGCCTTGTGCCATCAGTCTCTAATTTCTAGGTTGACACGCAGCATACACACAGGAGCAGAGCTTCCTGGTTCTACGCAGTGTTCTGGTACTGAAACGGGTGCTGAAGCAAGGCCCCTAGGAGTGTTGAAAAGCTTACTACCTTGAAACTAAAGCAGAACAACGATGAAGGCCTCATGGAGCTGCTGCACGCCTCTCGTTTTGCAAGGATAATCAGGGCCTTACTTCGAAGCTTCGGCTCATGTTGACTTTCACTTTAGGTATAGCGCAGAGCAGGGTGAGCTTCCAACAAGGAACTGGAAACCCAAGGTTTCTTAGGAGAAAACTCAGTTTCTTCTCAGAACCATGCCGGCAGTGAGGAAAACCCCGGCAACAACAATGCTTTTCAGGTAGCTTCGAGGCCGCATGAACGGAGCTTTCATAATGGGAAAAGAAGCCTTATGCCATCAGTCTCCAATTTCTAGGTTGACACGCAGCATACACGCAGGACCAGAGCTTACTGTCTCTACGCAGTGTTCTGGTACCGCAACGGTTGCTTAAGCAAAGTCCCTAGGAATGTTGGAAAGCTTACTACCGTGAAACTAAAGCAGAACAGCGATGAAGGCCTCATGGAGCTGCTGCACGCCTCCCGTTTTGCCAGCATAATCAGGGCCTTACTTCGAGGCTAATGCTCACATTGACTTTCACGTTTGGTATAGAGCAGAGCCGGGTGAGCTTCCAACTAGGAACTGGAAGCACAAGGTTTCTTTCGAGAAAACTCATTTTCTTCTATGTGCCATGCCGGCTGTAAGTAAAAGCACGGTAACAACAGTGCTTTTCAGGTAGCTTCGAGGCCGCATCAACGGAGCTTTCATAATGGGAAAACTAGCCTTGTGCCGTCAGTCTCTAATTTCTAGGTTGACACGCAGCATACACGCAGGAGCAGAGCTTCCTGGTTCTACGCAGTGTTCTGGTACTGAAACGGGTGCTGAAGCAAGGCCCCTAGGAGTGTTGAAAAGCTTACTACCTTGAAACTAAAGCAGAACAACGATGAAGGCCTCATGGAGCTGCTGCACGCCTCTCGTTTTGCAAGGATAATCAGGGCCTTACTTCGAAGCTTGGGCTCACGTTGACTTTCACTTTAGGTATAGCGCAGAGCAGGGTGAGCTTCCAACCAGGAACTGGAAACCCAAGGTTTCTTAGGAGAAAACTCATTTTCTTCTCAGAACCATGCCGGCAGTGAGGAAAACCCCGGCAACAACAATGCTTTTCAGGTAGCTTCGAGGCCGCATGAACGGAGCTTTCATAATGGGAAAAGAAGCCTTATGCCATCAGTCTCCAATTTCTAGGTTGACACGCAGCATACACGCAGGACCAGAGCTTACTGTCTCTACGCAGTGTTCTGGTACCGAAACGGTTGCTTAAGCAAAGTCCCTAGGAATGTTGGAAAGCTTACTACCGTGAAACTAAAGCAGAACAGCGATGAAGGCCTCATGGAGCTGCTGCACGCCTCCCATTTTGCCAGGATAATCAGGGCCTTACTTCGAGGCTAGTGCTCACATTGACTTTCACGTTTGGTATAGAGCAGAGCCGGGTGAGCTTCCAACTAGGAACTGGAAGCACAAGGTTTCTTTCGAGAAAACTCATTTTCTTCTATGAACCATGCCGGCTGTAAGTAAAAGCACGGTAACAACAGTGCTTTTCAGGTAGCTTCGGGGCAGCATCAACGGAGCTTTCATAATGGGAAAACTAGCCTTGTGCCATCAGTCTCTAATTTCTAGGTTGACACGCAGCATACACGCAGGAGCAGAGCTTCCTGGTTCTACGCAGTGTTCTGGTACTGAAACGGGTGCTGAAGCAAGGCCCCTAGGAGTGTTGAAAAGCTTACTACCTTGAAACTAAAGCAGAACAACGATGAAGGCCTCATGGAGCTGCTGCACGCCTCTCGTTTTGCAAGGATAATCAGGGCCTTACTTCGAAGCTTGGGCTCACGTTGACTTTCACTTTAGGTATAGCGCAGAGCAGGGTGAGCTTCCAACAAGGAACTGGAAACCCAAGGTTTCTTAGGAGAATTTCATTTTCTTCTCAGAACCATGCCGGCAGTGAGGAAAACCCCGGCAACAACAATGCTTTTCAGGTAGCTTCGAGGCCGCATGAACGGAGCTTTCATAATGGGAAAAGAAGCCTTATGCCATCAGTCTCCAATTTCTAGGTTGACACGCAGCATACACGCAGGACCAGAGCTTACTGTCTCTACGCAGTGTTCTGGTACCGAAACGGTTGCTTAAGCAAAGTCCCTAGGAGTCTTGGAAAGCTTACTACCGTGAAACTAAAGCAGAACAGCGATGAAGGCCTCATGGAGCTGCTGCACGCCTCCCGTTTTGCCAGGATAATCAGGGCCTTACTTCGAGGCTAGTGCTCACATTGACTTTCACGTTTGGTATAGAGCAGAGCCGGGTGAGCTTCCAACTAGGAACTGGAAGCACAAGGTTTCTTTCGAGAAAACTCATTTTCTTCTATGTGCCATGCCGGCTGTAAGTAAAAGCACGGTAACAACAGTGCTTTTCAGGTAGCTTCGAGGCCGCATGAATGGAGCTTTCAAAACGGGAAAACAAGCCTTGTGCCATCAGTCTCTAATTTCTAGGTTGACACGCAGCATACACGCAGGAGCAGAGCTTCCTGGTTCTACGCAGTGTTCTGGTACTGAAACGGGTGCTGAAGCAAGGCCCCTAGGAGTGTTGAAAAGCTTACTACCTTGAAACTAAAGCAGAACAACGATGAAGGCCTCATGGAGATGCTGCACACCTCTCGTTTTGCAAGGATAATCAGGGCCTTACTTCGAAGCTTGGGCTCACGTTGACTTTCACTTTAGGTATAGCGCAGAGCAGGGTGAGCTTCCAACAAGGAACTGGAAACCCAAGGTTTCTTAGGAGAAAACTCATTTTCTTCTCAGAACCATGCCGGCAGTGAGGAAAACCCCGGCAACAACAATGCTTTTCAGGTAGCTTCGAGGCCGCATGAACGGAGCTTTCATAATGGGAAAAGAAGCCTTATGCCATCAGTCTCCAATTTCTAGGTTGACACGCAGCATACACGCAGGACCAGAGCTTACTGTCTCTACGCAGTGTTCTGGTACCGAAACGGTTGCTTAAGCAAAGTCCCTAGGAGTCTTGGAAAGCTTACTACCGTGAAACTAAAGCAGAACAGCGATGAAGGCCTCATGGAGCTGCTGCACGCCTCCCGTTTTGCCAGGATAATCAGGGCCTTACTTCGAGGCTAGTGCTCACATTGACTTTCACGTTTGGTATAGAGCAGAGCCGGGTGAGCTTCCAACTAGGAACTGGAAGCACAAGGTTTCTTTCGAGAAAACTCATTTTCTTCTATGTGCCATGCCGGCTGTAAGTAAAAGCACGGTAACAACAGTGCTTTTCAGGTAGCTTCGAGGCCGCATGAATGGAGCTTTCAAAACGGGAAAACAAGCCTTGTGCCATCAGTCTCTAATTTCTAGGTTGACACGCAGCATACACGCAGGAGCAGAGCTTCCTGGTTCTACGCAGTGTTCTGGTACTGAAACGGGTGCTGAAGCAAGGCCCCTAGGAGTGTTGAAAAGCTTACTACCTTGAAACTAAAGCAGAACAACGATGAAGGCCTCATGGAGATGCTGCACACCTCTCGTTTTGCAAGGATAATCAGGGCCTTACTTCGAAGCTTGGGCTCACGTTGACTTTCACTTTAGGTATAGCGCAGAGCAGGGTGAGCTTCCAACAAGGAACTGGAAACCCAAGGTTTCTTAGGAGAATTTCATTTTCTTCTCAGAACCATGCCGGCAGTGAGGAAAACCCCGGCAACAACAATGCTTTTCAGGTAGCTTCGAGGCCGCATGAACGGAGCTTTCATAATGGGAAAAGAAGCCTTATGCCATCAGTCTCCAATTTCTAGGTTGACACGCAGCATACACGCAGGACCAGAGCTTACTGTCTCTACGCAGTGTTCTGGTACCGAAACGGTTGCTTAAGCAAAGTCCCTAGGAGTCTTGGAAAGCTTACTACCGTGAAACTAAAGCAGAACAGCGATGAAGGCCTCATGGAGCTGCTGCACGCCTCCCGTTTTGCCAGGATAATCAGGGCCTTACTTCGAGGCTAGTGCTCACATTGACTTTCACGTTTGGTATAGAGCAGAGCCGGGTGAGCTTCCAACTAGGAACTGGAAGCACAAGGTTTCTTTCGAGAAAACTCATTTTCTTCTATGTGCCATGCCGGCTGTAAGTAAAAGCACGGTAACAACAGTGCTTTTCAGGTAGCTTCGAGGCCGCATGAATGGAGCTTTCAAAACGGGAAAACAAGCCTTGTGCCATCAGTCTCTAATTTCTAGGTTGACACGCAGCATACACGCAGGAGCAGAGCTTCCTGGTTCTACGCAGTGTTCTGGTACTGAAACGGGTGCTGAAGCAAGGCCCCTAGGAGTGTTGAAAAGCTTACTACCTTGAAACTAAAGCAGAACAACGATGAAGGCCTCATGGAGATGCTGCACACCTCTCGTTTTGCAAGGATAATCAGGGCCTTACTTCGAAGCTTGGGCTCACGTTGACTTTCACTTTAGGTATAGCGCAGAGCAGGGTGAGCTTCCAACAAGGAACTGGAAACCCAAGGTTTCTTAGGAGAATTTCATTTTCTTCTCAGAACCATGCCGGCAGTGAGGAAAACCCCGGCAACAACAATGCTTTTCAGGTAGCTTCGAGGCCGCATGAACGGAGCTTTCATAATGGGAAAAGAAGCCTTATGCCATCAGTCTCCAATTTCTAGGTTGACACGCAGCATACACGCAGGACCAGAGCTTACTGTCTCTACGCAGTGTTCTGGTACCGAAACGGTTGCTTAAGCAAAGTCCCTAGGAATGTTGGAAAGCTTACTACCGTGAAACTAAAGCAGAACAGCGATGAAGGCCTCATGGAGCTGCTGCACGCCTCCCATTTTGCCAGGATAATCAGGGCCTTACTTCGAGGCTAGTGCTCACATTGACTTTCACGTTTGGTATAGAGCAGAGCCGGGTGAGCTTCCAACTAGGAACTGGAAGCACAAGGTTTCTTTCGAGAAAACTCATTTTCTTCTATGAACCATGCCGGCTGTAAGTAAAAGCACGGTAACAACAGTGCTTTTCAGGTAGCTTCGGGGCAGCATCAACGGAGCTTTCCTAATGGGAAAACTAGCCTTGTGCCATCAGTCTCTATTTTCTAGGTTGACACGCAGCATACACGCAGGAGCAGAGCTTCCTGGTTCTACGCAGTGTTCTGGTACTGAAACGGGTGCTGAAGCAAGGCCCCTAGGAGTGTTGAAAAGCTTACTACCTTGAAACTAAAGCAGAACAACGATGAAGGCCTCATGGATCTGCTGCACGCCTCTCGTTTTGCAAGGATAATCAGGGCCTTACTTCGAAGCTTGGGCTCACGTTGACTTTCACTTTAGGTATAGCGCAGAGCAGGGTGAGCTTCCAACAAGGAACTGGAAACCCAAGGTTTCTTAGGAGAAAACTCATTTTCTTCTCAGAACCATGCCGGCAGTGAGGAAAACCCCGGCAACAACAATGCTTTTCAGGTAGCTTCGAGGCCGCATGAACGGAGCTTTCATAATGGGAAAAGAAGCCTTATGCCATCAGTCTCCAATTTCTAGGTTGACACGCAGCATACACGCAGGACCAGAGCTTACTGTCTCTACGCAGTGTTCTGGTACCGAAACGGTTGCTTAAGCAAAGTCCCTAGGAGTCTTGGAAAGCTTACTACCGTGAAACTAAAGCAGAACAGCGATGAAGGCCTCATGGAGCTGCTGCACGCCTCCCGTTTTGCCAGGATAATCAGGGCCTTACTTCGAGGCTAGTGCTCACATTGACTTTCACGTTTGGTATAGAGCAGAGCCGGGTGAGCTTCCAACTAGGAACTGGAAGCACAAGGTTTCTTTCGAGAAAACTCATTTTCTTCTATGTGCCATGCCGGCTGTAAGTAAAAGCACGGTAACAACAGGGCTTTTCAGGTAGCTTCGAGGCCGCATGAATGGAGCTTTCAAAACGGGAAAACAAGCCTTGTGCCATCAGTCTCTAATTTCTAGGTTGACACGCAGCATACACGCAGGAGCAGAGCTTCCTGGTTCTACGCAGTGTTCTGGTACTGAAACGGGTGCTGAAGCAAGGCCCCTAGGAGTGTTGAAAAGCTTACTACCTTGAAACTAAAGCAGAACAACGATGAAGGCCTCATGGAGATGCTGCACACCTCTCGTTTTGCAAGGATAATCAGGGCCTTACTTCGAAGCTTGGGCTCACGTTGACTTTCACTTTAGGTATAGCGCAGAGCAGGGTGAGCTTCCAACAAGGAACAGGAAACCCAAGGTTTCTTAGGAGAAAACTCATTTTCTTCTCAGAACCATGCCGGCAGTGAGGAAAACCCCGGCAACAACAATGCTTTTCAGGTAGCTTCGAGGCCGCATGAACGGAGCTTTCATAATGGGAAAAGAAGCCTTATGCCATCAGTCTCCAATTTCTAGGTTGACACGCAGCATACACGCAGGACCAGAGCTTACTGTCTCTACGCAGTGTTCTGGTACCGAAACGGTTGCTTAAGCAAAGTCCCTAGGAGTCTTGGAAAGCTTACTACCGTGAAACTAAAGCAGAACAGCGATGAAGGCCTCATGGAGCTGCTGCACGCCTCCCGTTTTGCCAGGATAATCAGGGCCTTACTTCGAGGCTAGTGCTCACATTGACTTTCACGTTTGGTATAGAGCAGAGCCGGGTGAGCTTCCAACTAGGAACTGGAAGCACAAGGTTTCTTTCGAGAAAACTCATTTTCTTCTATGTGCCATGCCGGCTGTAAGTAAAAGCACGGTAACAACAGTGCTTTTCAGGTAGCTTCGGGGCCGCATCAACGGAGCTTTCATAATGGGAAAACTAGCCTTGTGCCATCAGTCTCTAATTTCTAGGTTGACACGCAGCATACACACAGGAGCAGAGCTTCCTGGTTCTACGCAGTGTTCTGGTACTGAAACGGGTGCTGAAGCAAGGCCCCTAGGAGTGTTGAAAAGCTTACTACCTTGAAACTAAAGCAGAACAACGATGAAGGCCTCATGGAGCTGCTGCACGCCTCTCGTTTTGCAAGGATAATCAGGGCCTTACTTCGAAGCTTGGGCTCATGTTGACTTTCACTTTAGGTATAGCGCAGAGCAGGGTGAGCTTCCAACAAGGAACTGGAAACCCAAGGTTTCTTAGGAGAAAACTCATTTTCTTCTCAGAACCATGCCGGCAGTGAGGAAAACCCCGGCAACAACAATGCTTTTCAGGTAGCTTCGAGGCCGCATGAACGGAGCTTTCATAATGGGAAAAGAAGCCTTATGCCATCAGTCTCCAATTTCTAGGTTGACACGCAGCATACACGCAGGACCAGAGCTTACTGTCTCTACGCAGTGTTCTGGTACCGAAACGGTTGCTTAAGCAAAGTCCCTAGGAATGTTGGAAAGCTTACTACCGTGAAACTAAAGCAGAACAGCGATGAAGGCCTCATGGAGCTGCTGCACGCCTCCCGTTTTGCCAGCATAATCAGGGCCTTACTTCGAGGCTAGTGCTCACATTGACTTTCACGTTTGGTATAGAGCAGAGCCGGGTGAGCTTCCAACTAGGAACTGGAAGCACAAGGTTTCTTTCGAGAAAACTCATTTTCTTCTATGTGCCATGCCGGCTGTAAGTAAAAGCACGGTAACAACAGTGCTTTTCAGGTAGCTTCGAGGCCGCATCAACGGAGCTTTCATAATGGGAAAACTAGCCTTGTGCCGTCAGTCTCTAATTTCTAAGTTGACACGCAGCATACAAGCAGGAGCAGAGCTTCCTGGTTCTACGCAGTGTTCTGGTACTGAAACGGGTGCTGAAGCAAGGCCCCTAGGAGTGTTGAAAAGCTTACTACCTTGAAACTAAAGCAGAACAACGATGAAGGCCTCATGGAGCTGCTGCACGCCTCTCGTTTTGCAAGGATAATCAGGGCCTTACTTCGAAGCTTGGGCTCACGTTGACTTTCACTTTAGGTATAGCGCAGAGCAGGGTGAGCTTCCAACAAGCAACTGGAAACCCAAGGTTTCTTAGGAGAAAACTCATTTTCTTCTCAGAACCATGCCGGCAGTGAGGAAAACCCCGGCAACAACAATGCTTTTCAGGTAGCTTCGAGGCCGCATGAACGGAGCTTTCATAATGGGAAAAGAAGCCTTATGCCATCAGTCTCCAATTTCTAGGTTGACACGCAGCATACACGCAGGACCAGAGCTTACTGTCTCTACGCAGTGTTCTGGTACCGAAACGGTTGCTTAAGCAAAGTCCCTAGGAATGTTGGAAAGCTTACTACCGTGAAACTAAAGCAGAACAGCGATGAAGGCCTCATGGAGCTGCTGCACGCCTCCCGTTTTGCCAGCATAATCAGGGCCTTACTTCGAGGCTAGTGCTCACATTGACTTTCACGTTTGGTATAGAGCAGAGCCGGGTGAGCTTCCAACTAGGAACTGGAAGCACAAGGTTTCTTTCGAGAAAACTCATTTTCTTCTATGTGCCATGCCGGCTGTAAGTAAAAGCACGGTAACAACAGTGCTTTTCAGGTAGCTTCGAGGCCGCATGAATGGAGCTTTCATAATGGGAAAACTAGCCTTGTGCCATCAGTCTCTAATTTCTAGGTTGACACGCAGCATACACGCAGGAGCAGAGCTTCCTGGTTCTACGCAGTGTTCTGGTACTGAAACGGGTGCTGAAGCAAGGCCCCTAGGAGTGTTGAAAAGCTTACTACCTTGAAACTAAAGCAGAACAACGATGAAGGCCTCATGGAGCTGCTGCACGCCTCTCGTTTTGCAAGGATAATCAGGGCCTTACTTCGAAGCTTGGGCTCACGTTGACTTTCACTTTAGGTATAGCGCAGAGCAGGGTGAGCTTCCAACAAGCAACTGGAAACCCAAGGTTTCTTAGGAGAAAACTCATTTTCTTCTCAGAACCATGCCGGCAGTGAGGAAAACCCCGGCAACAACAATGCTTTTCAGGTAGCTTCGAGGCCGCATGAACGGAGCTTTCATAATGGGAAAAGAAGCCTTATGCCATCAGTCTCCAATTTCTAGGTTGACACGCAGCATACACGCAGGACCAGAGCTTACTGTCTCTACGCAGTGTTCTGGTACCGAAACGGTTGCTTAAGCAAAGTCCCTAGGAATGTTGGAAAGCTTACTACCGTGAAACTAAAGCAGAACAGCGATGAAGGCCTCATGGAGCTGCTGCACGCCTCCCGTTTTGCCAGCATAATCAGGGCCTTACTTCGAGGCTAGTGCTCACATTGACTTTCACGTTTGGTATAGAGCAGAGCCGGGTGAGCTTCCAACTAGGAACTGGAAGCACAAGGTTTCTTTCGAGAAAACTCATTTTCTTCTATGAACCATGCCGGCTGTAAGTAAAAGCACGGTAACAACAGTGCTTTTCAGGTAGCTTCGGGGCAGCATCAACGGAGCTTTCATAATGGGAAAACTAGCCTTGTGCCATCAGTCTCTAATTTCTAGGTTGACACGCAGCATACACGCAGGAGCAGAGCTTCCTGGTTCTACGCAGTGTTCTGGTACTGAAACGGGTGCTGAAGCAAGGCCCCTAGGAGTGTTGAAAAGCTTACTACCTTGAAACTAAAGCAGAACAACGATGAAGGCCTCATGGAGCTGCTGCACGCCTCTCGTTTTGCAAGGATAATCAGGGCCTTACTTCGAAGCTTGGGCTCACGTTGACTTTCACTTTAGGTATAGCGCAGAGCAGGGTGAGCTTCCAACAAGGAACTGGAAACCCAAGGTTTCTTAGGAGAATTTCATTTTCTTCTCAGAACCATGCCGGCAGTGAGGAAAACCCCGGCAACAACAATGCTTTTCAGGTAGCTTCGAGGCCGCATGAACGGAGCTTTCATAATGGGAAAAGAAGCCTTATGCCATCAGTCTCCAATTTCTAGGTTGACACGCAGCATACACGCAGGACCAGAGCTTACTGTCTCTACGCAGTGTTCTGGTACCGAAACGGTTGCTTAAGCAAAGTCCCTAGGAGTCTTGGAAAGCTTACTACCGTGAAACTAAAGCAGAACAGCGATGAAGGCCTCATGGAGCTGCTGCACGCCTCCCGTTTTGCCAGGATAATCAGGGCCTTACTTCGAGGCTAGTGCTCACATTGACTTTCACGTTTGGTATAGAGCAGAGCCGGGTGAGCTTCCAACTAGGAACTGGAAGCACAAGGTTTCTTTCGAGAAAACTCATTTTCTTCTATGTGCCATGCCGGCTGTAAGTAAAAGCACGGTAACAACAGTGCTTTTCAGGTAGCTTCGAGGCCGCATGAATGGAGCTTTCAAAACGGGAAAACAAGCCTTGTGCCATCAGTCTCTAATTTCTAGGTTGACACGCAGCATACACGCAGGAGCAGAGCTTCCTGGTTCTACGCAGTGTTCTGGTACTGAAACGGGTGCTGAAGCAAGGCCCCTAGGAGTGTTGAAAAGCTTACTACCTTGAAACTAAAGCAGAACAACGATGAAGGCCTCATGGAGATGCTGCACACCTCTCGTTTTGCAAGGATAATCAGGGCCTTACTTCGAAGCTTGGGCTCACGTTGACTTTCACTTTAGGTATAGCGCAGAGCAGGGTGAGCTTCCAACAAGGAACTGGAAACCCAAGGTTTCTTAGGAGAAAACTCATTTTATTCTCAGAACCATGCCGGCAGTGAGGAAAACCCCGGCAACAACAATGCTTTTCAGGTAGCTTCGAGGCCGCATGAACGGAGCTTTCATAATAGGAAAAGAAGCCTTATGCCATCAGTCTCCAATTTCTAGGTTGACACGCAGCATACACGCAGGACCAGAGCTTACTGTCTCTACGCAGTGTTCTGGTACCGAAACGGTTGCTTAAGCAAAGTCCCTAGGAGTCTTGGAAAGCTTACTACCGTGAAACTAAAGCAGAACAGCGATGAAGGCCTCATGGAGCTGCTGCACGCCTCCCGTTTTGCCAGGATAATCAGGGCCTTACTTCGAGGCTAGTGCTCACATTGACTTTCACTTTTGGTATAGAGCAGAGCCGGGTGAGCTTCCAACTAGGAACTGGAAGCACAAGGTTTCTTTCGAGAAAACTCATTTTCTTCTATGTGCCATGCCGGCTGTAAGTAAAAGCACGGTAACAACAGTGCTTTTCAGGTAGCTTTGGGGCCGCATCAACGGAGCTTTCATAATGGGAAAACTAGCCTTGTGCCATCAGTCTCTAATTTCTAGGTTGACACGCAGCATACACACAGGAGCAGAGCTTCCTGGTTCTACGCAGTGTTCTGGTACTGAAACGGGTGCTGAAGCAAGGCCCCTAGGAGTGTTGAAAAGCTTACTACCTTGAAACTAAAGCAGAACAACGATGAAGGCCTCATGGAGCTGCTGCACGCCTCTCGTTTTGCAAGGATAATCAGGGCCTTACTTCGAAGCTTGGGCTCATGTTGACTTTCACTTTAGGTATAGCGCAGAGCAGGGTGAGCTTCCAACAAGGAACTGGAAACCCAAGGTTTCTTAGGAGAAAACTCAGTTTCTTCTCAGAACCATGCCGGCAGTGAGGAAAACCCCGGCAACAACAATGCTTTTCAGGTAGCTTCGAGGCCGCATGAACGGAGCTTTCATAATGGGAAAAGAAGCCTTATGCCATCAGTCTCCAATTTCTAGGTTGACACGCAGCATACACGCAGGACCAGAGCTTACTGTCTCTACGCAGTGTTCTGGTACCGAAACGGTTGCTTAAGCAAAGTCCCTAGGAATGTTGGAAAGCTTACTACCGTGAAACTAAAGCAGAACAGCGATGAAGGCCTCATGGAGCTGCTGCACGCCTCCCGTTTTGCCAGCATAATCAGGGCCTTACTTCGAGGCTAGTGCTCACATTGACTTTCACGTTTGGTATAGAGCAGAGCCGGGTGAGCTTCCAACTAGGAACTGGAAGCACAAGGTTTCTTTCGAGAAAACTCATTTTCTTCTATGTGCCATGCCGGCTGTAAGTAAAAGCACGGTAACAACAGTGCTTTTCAGGTAGCTTCGAGGCCGCATCAACGGAGCTTTCATAATGGGAAAACTAGCCTTCTGCCGTCAGTCTCTACTTTCTAGGTTGACACGCAGCATACACGCAGGAGCAGAGCTTCCTGGTTCTACGCAGTGTTCTGGTACTGAAACGGGTGCTGAAGCAAGGCCCCTAGGAGTGTTGAAAAGCTTACTACCTTGAAACTAAAGCAGAACAACGATGAAGGCCTCATGGAGCTGCTGCACGCCTCTCGTTTTGCAAGGATAATCAGGGCCTTACTTCGAAGCTTGGGCTCACGTTGACTTTCACTTTAGGTATAGCGCAGAGCAGGGTGAGCTTCCAACCAGGAACTGGAAACCCAAGGTTTCTTAGGAGAAAACTCATTTTCTTCTCAGAACCATGCCGGCAGTGAGGAAAACCCCGGCAACAACAATGCTTTTCAGGTAGCTTCGAGGCCGCATGAACGGAGCTTTCATAATGGGAAAAGAAGCCTTATGCCATCAGTCTCCAATTTCTAGGTTGACACGCAGCATACACGCAGGACCAGAGCTTACTGTCTCTACGCAGTGTTCTGGTACCGAAACGGTTGCTTAAGCAAAGTCCCTAGGAATGTTGGAAAGCTTACTACCGTGAAACTAAAGCAGAACAGCGATGAAGGCCTCATGGAGCTGCTGCACGCCTCCCATTTTGCCAGGATAATCAGGGCCTTACTTCGAGGCTAGTGCTCACATTGACTTTCACGTTTGGTATAGAGCAGAGCCGGGTGAGCTTCCAACTAGGAACTGGAAGCACAAGGTTTCTTTCGAGAAAACTCATTTTCTTCTATGTGCCATGCCGGCTGTAAGTAAAAGCACGGTAACAACAGTGCTTTTCAGGTAGCTTCGAGGCCGCATGAATGGAGCTTTCAAAACGGGAAAACAAGCCTTGTGCCATCAGTCTCTAATTTCTAGGTTGACACGCAGCATACACGCAGGAGCAGAGCTTCCTGGTTCTACGCAGTGTTCTGGTACTGAAACGGGTGCTGAAGCAAGGCCCCTAGGAGTGTTGAAAAGCTTACTACCTTGAAACTAAAGCAGAACAACGATGAAGGCCTCATGGAGATGCTGCACACCTCTCGTTTTGCAAGGATAATCAGGGCCTTACTTCGAAGCTTGGGCTCACGTTGACTTTCACTTTAGGTATAGCGCAGAGCAGGGTGAGCTTCCAACAAGGAACTGGAAACCCAAGGTTTCTTAGGAGAAAACTCATTTTATTCTCAGAACCATGCCGGCAGTGAGGAAAACCCCGGCAACAACAATGCTTTTCAGGTAGCTTCGAGGCAGCATGAACGGAGCTTTCATAATAGGAAAAGAAGCCTTATGCCATCAGTCTCCAATTTCTAGGTTGACACGCAGCATACACGCAGGACCAGAGCTTACTGTCTCTACGCAGTGTTCTGGTACCGAAACGGTTGCTTAAGCAAAGTCCCTAGGAGTCTTGGAAAGCTTACTACCGTGAAACTAAAGCAGAACAGCGATGAAGGCCTCATGGAGCTGCTGCACGCCTCCCATTTTTCCAGGATAATCAGGGCCTTACTTCGAGGCTAGTGCTCACATTGACTTTCACGTTTGGTATAGAGCAGAGCCGGGTGAGCTTCCAACTAGGAACTGGAAGCACAAGGTTTCTTTCGAGAAAACTCATTTTCTTCTATGTGCCATGCCGGCTGTAAGTAAAAGCACGGTAACAACAGTGCTTTTCAGGTAGCTTCGAGGCCGCATGAATGGAGCTTTCAAAATGGGAAAACAAGCCTTGTGCCATCAGTCTCTAATTTCTAGGTTGACACGCAGCATACACGCAGGAGCAGAGCTTCCTGGTTCTACGCAGTGTTCTGGTACTGAAACGGGTGCTGAAGCAAGGCCCCTAGGAGTGTTGAAAAGCTTACTACCTTGAAACTAAAGCAGAACAACGATGAAGGCCTCATGGAGATGCTGCACACCTCTCGTTTTGCAAGGATAATCAGGGCCTTACTTCGAAGCTTGGGCTCACGTTGACTTTCACTTTAGGTATAGCGCAGAGCAGGGTGAGCTTCCAACAAGGAACTGGAAACCCAAGGTTTCTTAGGAGAAAACTCATTTTATTCTCAGAACCATGCCGGCAGTGAGGAAAACCCCGGCAACAACAATGCTTTTCAGGTAGCTTCGAGGCCGCATGAACGGAGCTTTCATAATAGGAAAAGAAGCCTTATGCCATCAGTCTCCAATTTCTAGGTTGACACGCAGCATACACGCAGGACCAGAGCTTACTGTCTCTACGCAGTGTTCTGGTACCGAAACGGTTGCTTAAGCAAAGTCCCTAGGAGTCTTGGAAAGCTTACTACCGTGAAACTAAAGCAGAACAGCGATGAAGGCCTCATGGAGCTGCTGCACGCCTCCCGTTTTGCCAGGATAATCAGGGCCTTACTTCGAGGCTAGTGCTCACATTGACTTTCACTTTTGGTATAGAGCAGAGCCGGGTGAGCTTCCAACTAGGAACTGGAAGCACAAGGTTTCTTTCGAGAAAACTCATTTTCTTCTATGTGCCATGCCGGCTGTAAGTAAAAGCACGGTAACAACAGTGCTTTTCAGGTAGCTTTGGGGCCGCATCAACGGAGCTTTCATAATGGGAAAACTAGCCTTGTGCCATCAGTCTCTAATTTCTAGGTTGACACGCAGCATACACACAGGAGCAGAGCTTCCTGGTTCTACGCAGTGTTCTGGTACTGAAACGGGTGCTGAAGCAAGGCCCCTAGGAGTGTTGAAAAGCTTACTACCTTGAAACTAAAGCAGAACAACGATGAAGGCCTCATGGAGCTGCTGCACGCCTCTCGTTTTGCAAGGATAATCAGGGCCTTACTTCGAAGCTTGGGCTCATGTTGACTTTCACTTTAGGTATAGCGCAGAGCAGGGTGAGCTTCCAACAAGGAACTGGAAACCCAAGGTTTCTTAGGAGAAAACTCAGTTTCTTCTCAGAACCATGCCGGCAGTGAGGAAAACCCCGGCAACAACAATGCTTTTCAGGTAGCTTCGAGGCCGCATGAACGGAGCTTTCATAATGGGAAAAGAAGCCTTATGCCATCAGTCTCCAATTTCTAGGTTGACACGCAGCATACACGCAGGACCAGAGCTTACTGTCTCTACGCAGTGTTCTGGTACCGAAACGGTTGCTTAAGCAAAGTCCCTAGGAATGTTGGAAAGCTTACTACCGTGAAACTAAAGCAGAACAGCGATGAAGGCCTCATGGAGCTGCTGCACGCCTCCCGTTTTGCCAGCATAATCAGGGCCTTACTTCGAGGCTAGTGCTCACATTGACTTTCACGTTTGGTATAGAGCAGAGCCGGGTGAGCTTCCAACTAGGAACTGGAAGCACAAGGTTTCTTTCGAGAAAACTCATTTTCTTCTATGTGCCATGCCGGCTGTAAGTAAAAGCACGGTAACAACAGTGCTTTTCAGGTAGCTTCGAGGCCGCATCAACGGAGCTTTCATAATGGGAAAACTAGCCTTGTGCCGTCAGTCTCTAATTTCTAGGTTGACACGCAGCATACACGCAGGAGCAGAGCTTCCTGGTTCTACGCAGTGTTCTGGTACTGAAACGGGTGCTGAAGCAAGGCCCCTAGGAGTGTTGAAAAGCTTACTACCTTGAAACTAAAGCAGAACAACGATGAAGGCCTCATGGAGCTGCTGCACGCCTCTCGTTTTGCAAGGATAATCAGGGCCTTACTTCGAAGCTTGGGCTCACGTTGACTTTCACTTTAGGTATAGCGCAGAGCAGGGTGAGCTTCCAACCAGGAACTGGAAACCCAAGGTTTCTTAGGAGAAAACTCATTTTCTTCTCAGAACCATGCCGGCAGTGAGGAAAACCCCGGCAACAACAATGCTTTTCAGGTAGCTTCGAGGCCGCATGAACGGAGCTTTCATAATGGGAAAAGAAGCCTTATGCCATCAGTCTCCAATTTCTAGGTTGACACGCAGCATACACGCAGGACCAGAGCTTACTGTCTCTACGCAGTGTTCTGGTACCGAAACGGTTGCTTAAGCAAAGTCCCTAGGAATGTTGGAAAGCTTACTACCGTGAAACTAAAGCAGAACAGCGATGAAGGCCTCATGGAGCTGCTGCACGCCTCCCATTTTGCCAGGATAATCAGGGCCTTACTTCGAGGCTAGTGCTCACATTGACTTTCACGTTTGGTATAGAGCAGAGCCGGGTGAGCTTCCAACTAGGAACTGGAAGCACAAGGTTTCTTTCGAGAAAACTCATTTTCTTCTATGTGCCATGCCGGCTGTAAGTAAAAGCACGGTAACAACAGTGCTTTTCAGGTAGCTTCGAGGCCGCATGAATGGAGCTTTCAAAACGGGAAAACAAGCCTTGTGCCATCAGTCTCTAATTTCTAGGTTGACACGCAGCATCCACGCAGGAGCAGAGCTTCCTGGTTCTACGCAGTGTTCTGGTACTGAAACGGGTGCTGAAGCAAGGCCCCTAGGAGTGTTGAAAAGCTTACTACCTTGAAACTAAAGCAGAACAACGATGAAGGCCTCATGGAGATGCTGCACGCCTCTCGTTTTGCAAGGATAATCAGGGCCTTACTTCGAAGCTTGGGCTCACGTTGACTTTCACTTTAGGTATAGCGCAGAGCAGGGTGAGCTTCCAACAAGGAACTGGAAACCCAAGGTTTCTTAGGAGAAAACTCATTTTCTTCTCAGAACCATGCCGGCAGTGAGGAAAACCCCGGCAACAACAATGCTTTTCAGGTAGCTTCGAGGCCGCATGAACGGAGCTTTCATAATGGGAAAAGAAGCCTTATGCCATCAGTCTCCAATTTCTAGGTTGACACGCAGCATACACGCAGGACCAGAGCTTACTGTCTCTACGCAGTGTTCTGGTACCGAAACGGTTGCTTAAGCAAAGTCCCTAGGAGTCTTGGAAAGCTTACTACCGTGAAACTAAAGCAGAACAGCGATGAAGGCCTCATGGAGCTGCTGCACGCCTCCCGTTTTGCCAGGATAATCAGGGCCTTACTTCGAGGCTAGTGCTCACATTGACTTTCACGTTTGGTATAGAGCAGAGCCGGGTGAGCTTCCAACTAGGAACTGGAAGCACAAGGTTTCTTTCGAGAAAACTCATTTTCTTCTATGTGCCATGCCGGCTGTAAGTAAAAGCACGGTAACAACAGTGCTTTTCAGGTAGCTTCGAGGCCGCATGAATGGAGCTTTCAAAACGGGAAAACAAGCCTTGTGCCATCAGTCTCTAATTTCTAGCTTGACACGCAGCATACACGCAGGAGCAGAGCTTCCTGGTTCTACGCAGTGTTCTGGTACTGAAACGGGTGCTGAAGCAAGGCCCCTAGGAGTGTTGAAAAGCTTACTACCTTGAAACTAAAGCAGAACAACGATGAAGGCCTCATGGAGATGCTGCACACCTCTCGTTTTGCAAGGATAATCAGGGCCTTACTTCGAAGCTTGGGCTCACGTTGACTTTCACTTTAGGTATAGCGCAGAGCAGGGTGAGCTTCCAACAAGGAACTGGAAACCCAAGGTTTCTTAGGAGAAAACTCATTTTCTTCTCAGAACCATGCCGGCAGTGAGGAAAACCCCGGCAACAACAATGCTTTTCAGGTAGCTTCGAGGCCGCATGAACGGAGCTTTCATAATGGGAAAAGAAGCCTTATGCCATCAGTCTCCAATTTCTAGGTTGACACGCAGCATACACGCAGGACCAGAGCTTACTGTCTCTACGCAGTGTTCTGGTACCGAAACGGTTGCTTAAGCAAAGTCCCTAGGAGTCTTGGAAAGCTTACTACCGTGAAACTAAAGCAGAACAGCGATGAAGGCCTCATGGAGCTGCTGCACGCCTCCCGTTTTGCCAGGATAATCAGGGCCTTACTTCGAGGCTAGTGCTCACATTGACTTTCACTTTTGGTATAGAGCAGAGCCGGGTGAGCTTCCAACTAGGAACTGGAAGCACAAGGTTTCTTTCGAGAAAACTCATTTTCTTCTATGTGCCATGCCGGCTGTAAGTAAAAGCACGGTAACAACAGTGCTTTTCAGGTAGCTTCTGGGCCGCATCAACGGAGCTTTCATAATGGGAAAACTAGCCTTGTGCCATCAGTCTCTAATTTCTAGGTTGACACGCAGCATACACACAGGAGCAGAGCTTCCTGGTTCTACGCAGTGTTCTGGTACTGAAACGGGTGCTGAAGCAAGGCCCCTAGGAGTGTTGAAAAGCTTACTACCTTGAAACTAAAGCAGAACAACGATGAAGGCCTCATGGAGCTGCTGCACGCCTCTCGTTTTGCAAGGATAATCAGGGCCTTACTTCGAAGCTTGGGCTCATGTTGACTTTCACTTTAGGTATAGCGCAGAGCAGGGTGAGCTTCCAACAAGGAACTGGAAACCCAAGGTTTCTTAGGAGAAAACTCAGTTTCTTCTCAGAACCATGCCAGCAGTGAGGAAAACCCCGGCAACAACAATGCTTTTCAGGTAGCTTCGAGGCCGCATGAACGGAGCTTTCATAATGGGAAAAGAAGCCTTATGCCATCAGTCTCCAATTTCTAGGTTGACACGCAGCATACACGCAGGACCAGAGCTTACTGTCTATACGCAGTGTTCTGGTACCGAAGCGGTTGCTTAAGCAAAGTCCCAAGAGTCTTGGAAAGCTTACTACCGTGAAACTAAAGCAGAACAGCGATGAAGGCCTCATGGAACTGCTGCACGCCTCCCATTTTGCCCGGATAATCAGGGCCTTACTTCGAGGCTAGTGCTCACATTGAGTTTCACGTTTGGTATAGAGCAGAGCAGGGTGAGCTTCCAACTAGGAACTGGGAGCACAAGGTTTCCTTCGAGAAAACTCATTTTCTTCTATGAACCATGCCGGCTGTAAGTAAAAGCACGGTAACAACAGTGCTTTTCAGGTAGCTTCGGGGCAGCATCAACGGAGCTTTCATAATGGGAAAACTAGCCTTGTGCCATCAGTCTCTAATTTCTAGGTTGACACGCAGCATACACGCAGGAGCAGAGCTTCCTGGTTCTACGCAGTGTTCTGGTACTGAAACGGGTGCTGAAGCAAGGCCCCTAGGAGTGTTGAAAAGCTTACTACCTTGAAACTAAAGCAGAACAACGATGAAGGCCTCATGGAGCTGCTGCACGCCTCTCGTTTTGCAAGGATAATCAGAGCCTTACTTCGAAGCTTGGGCTCACGTTGAATTTCACTTTAGGTATAGCGCAGAGCAGGGTGAGCTTCCAACAAGGAACTGGAAACCCAAGGTTTCTTAGGAGAAAACTCATTTTCTTCTCAGAACCATGCCGGCAGTGAGGAAAACCCCGGCAACAACAATGCTTTTCAGGTAGCTTCGAGGCCGCATGAACGGAGCTTTCATAATGGCAAAAGAAGCCTTATGCCATCAGTCTCCAATTTCTAGGTTGACACGCAGCATACACGCAGGACCAGAGCTTACTGTCTCTACGCAGTGTTCTGGTACCGAAACGGTTGCTTAAGCAAAGTCCCTAGGAGCCTTGGAAAGCTTACTACCGTGAAACTAAAGCAGAACAGCGATGAAGGCCTCATGGAGCTGCTGCACGCCTCCCGTTTTGCCAGGATAATCAGGGCCT
Organism: Eubalaena glacialis; assembly: GCF_028564815.1. Classification (NCBI taxonomy): domain Eukaryota; kingdom Metazoa; phylum Chordata; class Mammalia; order Artiodactyla; family Balaenidae; genus Eubalaena; species Eubalaena glacialis. Next base: position 141,251 of record NW_026871395.1, read on the forward strand.
TACTTCGAGGCTAGTGCTCACATTGACTTTCACGTTTGGTATAGAGCAGAGCCGGGTGAGCTTCCAACTAGGAACTGGAAGCACAAGGTTTCTTTCGAGAAAACTCATTTTCTTCTATGTGCCATGCCGGCTGTAAGTAAAAGCACGGTAACAACAGTGCTTTTCAGGTAGCTTCGGGGCCGCATCAACGGAGCTTTCATAATGGGAAAACTAGCCTTGTGCCGTCAGTCTCTAATTTCTAGGTTGACACGCAGCATACACGCAGGAGCAGAGCTTCCTGGTTCTACGCAGTGTTCTGGTACTGAAACGGGTGCTGAAGCAAGTCCCCTAGGAGTGTTGAAAAGCTTACTACCTTGAAACTAAAGCAGAACAACGATGAAGGCCTCATGGAGCTGCTGCACGCCTCTCGTTTTGCAAGGATAATCAGGGCCTTACTTCGAAGCTTGGGCTCACGTTGACTTTCACTTTAGGTATAGCGCAGAGCAGGGTGAGCTTCCAACAAGGAACTGGAAACCCAAGGTTTCTTAGGAGAAAACTCATTTTCTTCTCAGAACCATGCCGGCAGTGAGGAAAACCCCGGCAACAACAATGCTTTTCAGGTAGCTTCGAGGCCGCATGAACGGAGCTTTCATAATGGGAAAAGAAGCCTTATGCCATCAGTCTCCAATTTCTAGGTTGACACGCAGCATACACGCAGGACCAGAGCTTACTGTCTCTACGCAGTGTTCTGGTACCGAAACGGTTGCTTAAGCAAAGTCCCTAGGAGTCTTGGAAAGCTTACTACCATGAAACTAAAGCAGAACAGCGATGAAGGCCTCATGGAGCTGCTGCACGCCTCCCGTTTTGCCAGGATAATCAGGGCCTTACTTCGAGGCTAGTGCTCACATTGACTTTCACGTTTGGTATAGAGCAGAGCCGGGTGAGCTTCCAACTAGGAACTGGAAGCACAAGGTTTCTTTCGAGAAAACTCATTTTCTTCTATGTGCCATGCCGGCTGTAAGTAAAAGCACGGTAACAACAGTGCTTTTCAGGTAGCTTCGGGGCCGCATCAACGGAGCTTTCATAATGGGAAAACTAGCCTTGTGCCGTCAGTCTCTAATTTCTAGGTTGACACGCAGCATACACGCAGGAGCAGAGCTTCCTGGTTCTACGCAGTGTTCTGGTACTGAAACGGGTGCTGAAGCAAGGCCCCTAGGAGTGTTGAAAAGCTTACTACCTTGAAACTAAAGCAGAACAACGATGAAGGCCTCATGGAGCTGCTGCACGCCTCTCGTTTTGCAAGGATAATCAGGGCCTTACTTCGAAGCTTGGGCTCACGTTGACTTTCACTTTAGGTATAGCGCAGAGCAGGGTGAGCTTCCAACAAGGAACTGGAAACCCAAGGTTTCTTAGGAGAAAACTCAGTTTCTTCTCAGAACCATGCCGGCAGTGAGGAAAACCCTGGCAACAACAATGCTTTTTAGGTAGCTTCGAGGCCGCATGAACGGAGCTTTCATAATGGGAAAAGAAGCCTTATGCCATCAGTCTCCAATTTCTAGGTTGACACGCAGCATACACGCAGGACCAGAGCTTACTGTCTCTACGCAGTGTTCTGGTACCGAAACGGTTGCTTAAGCAAAGTCCCTAGGAATGTTGGAAAGCTTACTACCGTGAAACTAAAGCAGAACAGCGATGAAGGCCTCATGGAGCTGCTGCACGCCTCCCGTTTTGCCAGGATAATCAGGGCCTTACTTCGAGGCTAGTGCTCACATTGACTTTCACGTTTGGTATAGAGCAGAGCCGGGTGAGCTTCCAACTAGGAACTGGAAGCACAAGGTTTCTTTCGAGAAAACTCATTTTCTTCTATGTGCCATGCCGGCTGTAAGTAAAAGCACGGTAACAACAGTGCTTTTCAGGTAGCTTCGAGGCCGCATCAACGGAGCATTCATAATGGGAAAACTAGCCTTGTGCCGTCAGTCTCTAATTTCTAGGTTGACACGCAGCATACACGCAGGAGCAGAGCTTCCTGGTTCTACGCAGTGTTCTGGTACTGAAACGGGTGCTGAAGCAAGGCCCCTAGGAGTGTTGAAAAGCTTACTACCTTGAAACTAAAGCAGAACAACGATGAAGGCCTCATGGAGCTGCTGCACGCCTCTCGTTTTGCAAGGATAATCAGGGCCTTACTTCGAAGCTTGGGCTCACGTTGACTTTCACTTTAGGTATAGCGCAGAGCAGGGTGAGCTTCCAACCAGGAACTGGAAACCCAAGGTTTCTTAGGAGAAAACTCATTTTCTTCTCAGAACCATGCCGGCAGTGAGGAAAACCCCGGCAACAACAATGCTTTTCAGGTAGCTTCGAGGCCGCATGAACGGAGCTTTCATAATGGGAAAGAAGCCTTATGCCATCAGTCTCCAATTTCTAGGTTGACACGCAGCATACACGCAGGACCAGAGCTTACTGTCTCTACGCAGTGTTCTGGTACCGAAACGGTTGCTTAAGCAAAGTCCCTAGGAATGTTGGAAAGCTTACTACCGTGAAACTAAAGCAGAACAGCGATGAAGGCCTCATGGAGCTGCTGCACGCCTCCCGTTTTGCCAGGATAATCAGGGCCTTACTTCGAGGCTAGTGCTCACATTGACTTTCACGTTTGGTATAGAGCAGAGCCGGGTGAGCTTCCAACTAGGAACTGGAAGCACAAGGTTTCTTTCGAGAAAACTCATTTTCTTCTATGTGCCATGCCGGCTGTAAGTAAAAGCACGGTAACAACAGTGCTTTTCAGGTAGCTTCGAGGCCGCATCAACGGAGCATTCATAATGGGAAAACTAGCCTTGTGCCGTCAGTCTCTAATTTCTAGGTTGACACGCAGCATACACGCAGGAGCAGAGCTTCCTGGTTCTACGCAGTGTTCTGGTACTGAAACGGGTGCTGAAGCAAGGCCCCTAGGAGTGTTGAAAAGCTTACTACCTTGAAACTAAAGCAGAACAACGATGAAGGCCTCATGGAGCTGCTGCACGCCTCTCGTTTTGCAAGGATAATCAGGGCCTTACTTCGAAGCTTGGGCTCACGTTGACTTTCACTTTAGGTATAGCGCAGAGCAGGGTGAGCTTCCAACCAGGAACTGGAAACCCAAGGTTTCTTAGGAGAAAACTCATTTTCTTCTCAGAACCATGCCGGCAGTGAGGAAAACCCCGGCAACAACAATGCTTTTCAGGTAGCTTCGAGGCCGCATGAACGGAGCTTTCATAATGGGAAAGAAGCCTTATGCCATCAGTCTCCAATTTCTAGGTTGACACGCAGCATACACGCAGGACCAGAGCTTACTGTCTCTACGCAGTGTTCTGGTACCGAAACGGTTGCTTAAGCAAAGTCCCTAGGAATGTTGGAAAGCTTACTACCGTGAAACTAAAGCAGAACAGCGATGAAGGCCTCATGGAGCTGCTGCACGCCTCCCGTTTTGCCAGGATAATCAGGGCCTTACTTCGAGGCTAGTGCTCACATTGACTTTCACGTTTGGTATAGAGCAGAGCAGGGTGAGCTTCCAACTAGGAACTGGAAGCACAAGGTTTCTTTCGAGAAAACTCATTTTCTTCTATGAAGCATGCCGGCTGTAAGTAAAAGCACGGTAACAACAGTGCTTTTCAGGTAGCTTCGAGGCCGCATCAACGGAGCATTCATAATGGGAAAACTAGCCTTGTGCCGTCAGTCTCTAATTTCTAGGTTGACACGCAGCATACACGCAGGAGCAGAGCTTCCTGGTTCTACGCAGTGTTCTGGTACTGAAACGGGTGCTGAAGCAAGGCCCCTAGGAGTGTTGAAAAGCTTACTACCTTGAAACTAAAGCAGAACAACGATGAAGGCCTCATGGAGCTGCTGCACGCCTCTCGTTTTGCAAGGATAATCAGGGCCTTACTTCGAAGCTTGGGCTCACGTTGACTTTCACTTTAGGTATAGCGCAGAGCAGGGTGAGCTTCCAACCAGGAACTGGAAACCCAAGGTTTCTTAGGAGAAAACTCATTTTCTTCTCAGAACCATGCCGGCAGTGAGGAAAACCCCGGCAACAACAATGCTTTTCAGGTAGCTTCGAGGCCGCATGAACGGAGCTTTCATAATGGGAAAGAAGCCTTATGCCATCAGTCTCCAATTTCTAGGTTGACACGCAGCATACACGCAGGACCAGAGCTTACTGTCTCTACGCAGTGTTCTGGTACCGAAACGGTTGCTTAAGCAAAGTCCCTAGGAATGTTGGAAAGCTTACTACCGTGAAACTAAAGCAGAACAGCGATGAAGGCCTCATGGAGCTGCTGCACGCCTCCCGTTTTGCCAGGATAATCAGGGCCTTACTTCGAGGCTAGTGCTCACATTGACTTTCACGTTTGGTATAGAGCAGAGCCGGGTGAGCTTCCAACTAGGAACTGGAAGCACAAGGTTTCTTTCGAGAAAACTCATTTTCTTCTATGTGCCATGCCGGCTGTAAGTAAAAGCACGGTAACAACAGTGCTTTTCAGGTAGCTTCGAGGCCGCATCAACGGAGCATTCATAATGGGAAAACTAGCCTTGTGCCGTCAGTCTCTAATTTCTAGGTTGACACGCAGCATACACGCAGGAGCAGAGCTTCCTGGTTCTACGCAGTGTTCTTGTACTGAAACGGGTGCTGAAGCAAGGCCCCTAGGAGTGTTGAAAAGCTTACTACCTTGAAACTAAAGCAGAACAACGATGAAGGCCTCATGGAGCTGCTGCACGCCTCTCGTTTTGCAAGGATAATCAGGGCCTTACTTCGAAGCTTGGGCTCACGTTGACTTTCACTTTAGGTATAGCGCAGAGCAGGGTGAGCTTCCAACCAGGAACTGGAAACCCAAGGTTTCTTAGGAGAAAACTCATTTTCTTCTCAGAACCATGCCGGCAGTGAGGAAAACCCCGGCAACAACAATGCTTTTCAGGTAGCTTCGAGGCCGCATGAACGGAGCTTTCATAATGGGAAAGAAGCCTTATGCCATCAGTCTCCAATTTCTAGGTTGACACGCAGCATACACGCAGGACCAGAGCTTACTGTCTCTACGCAGTGTTCTGGTACCGAAACGGTTGCTTAAGCAAAGTCCCTAGGAATGTTGGAAAGCTTACTACCGTGAAACTAAAGCAGAACAGCGATGAAGGCCTCATGGAGCTGCTGCACGCCTCCCGTTTTGCCAGGATAATCAGGGCCTTACTTCGAGGCTAGTGCTCACATTGACTTTCACGTTTGGTATAGAGCAGAGCAGGGTGAGCTTCCAACTAGGAACTGGAAGCACAAGGTTTCTTTCGAGAAAACTCATTTTCTTCTATGAAGCATGCCGGCTGTAAGTAAAAGCACGGTAACAACAGTGCTTTTCAGGTAGCTTCGGGGCAGCATCAACGGAGCTTTCATAATGGGAAAACTAGCCTTGTGCCATCAGTCTCTAATTTCTAGGTTGACACGCAGCATACACGCAGGAGCAGAGCTTCCTGGTTCTACGCAGTGTTCTGGTACTGAAACGGGTGCTGAAGCAAGGCCCCTAGGAGTGTTGAAAAGCTTACTACCTTGAAACTAAAGCAGAACAACGATGAAGGCCTCATGGAGCTGCTGCACGCCTCTCGTTTGGCAAGGATAATCAGGGCCTTACTTCGAAGCTTGGGCTCACGTTGACTTTCACTTTAGGTATAGCGCAGAGCAGGGTGAGCTTCCAACAAGGAACTGGAAACCCAAGGTTTCTTAGGAGAATTTCATTTTCTTCTCAGAACCATGCCGGCAGTGAGGAAAACCCCGGCAACAACAATGCTTTTCAGGTAGCTTCGAGGCCGCATGAACGGAGCTTTCATAATGGGAAAAGAAGCCTTATGCCATCAGTCTCCAATTTCTAGGTTGACACGCAGCATACACGCAGGACCAGAGCTTACTGTCTCTACGCAGTGTTCTGGTACCGAAACGGTTGCTTAAGCAAAGTCCCTAGGAGTCTTGGAAAGCTTACTACCGTGAAACTAAAGCAGAACAGCGATGAAGGCCTCATGGAGCTGCTGCACGCCTCCCGTTTTGCCAGGATAATCAGGGCCTTACTTCGAGGCTAGTGCTCACATTGACTTTCACGTTTGGTATAGAGCAGAGCCGGGTGAGCTTCCAACTAGGAACTGGAAGCACAAGGTTTCTTTCGAGAAAACTCATTTTCTTCTATGTGCCATGCCGGCTGTAAGTAAAAGCACGGTAACAACAGTGCTTTTCAGGTAGTTTCGGGGCCGCATCAACGGGGCTTTCATAATGGGAAAACTAGCCTTGTGCCATCAGTCTCTAATTTCTAGGTTGACACGCAGCATACACACAGGAGCAGAGCTTCCTGGTTCTACGCAGTGTTCTGGTACTGAAACGGGTGCTGAAGCAAGGCCCCTAGGAGTGTTGAAAAGCTTACTACCTTGAAACTAAAGCAGAACAACGATGAAGGCCTCATGGAGCTGCTGCACGCCTCTCGTTTTGCAAGGATAATCAGGGCCTTACTTCGAAGCTTGGGCTCACGTTGACTTTCACTTTAGGTATAGCGCAGAGCAGGGTGAGCTTCCAACAAGGAACTGGAAACCCAAGGTTTCTTAGGAGAAAACTCAGTTTCTTCTCAGAACCATGCCGGCAGTGAGGAAAACCCCGGCAACAACAATGCTTTTTAGGTAGCTTCGAGGCCGCATGAACGGAGCTTTCATAATGGGAAAAGAAGCCTTATGCCATCAGTCTCCAATTTCTAGGTTGACACGCAGCATACACGCAGGACCAGAGCTTACTGTCTCTACGCAGTGTTCTGGTACCGAAACGGTTGCTTAAGCAAAGTCCCTAGGAATGTTGGAAAGCTTAGTACCGTGAAACTAAAGCAGAACAGCGATGAAGGCCTCATGGAGCTGCTGCACGCCTCCCGTTTTGCCAGCATAATCAGGGCCTTACTTCGAGGCTAGTGCTCACATTGACTTTCACGTTTGGTATAGAGCAGAGCCGGGTGAGCTTCCAACTAGGAACTGGAAGCACAAGGTTTCTTTCGAGAAAACTCATTTTCTTCTATGTGCCATGCCGGCTGTAAGTAAAAGCACGGTAACAACACTGCTTTTCAGGTAGCTTCGAGGCCGCATCAACGGAGCTTTCATAATGGGAAAACTAGCCTTGTGCCATCAGTCTCTAATTTCTAGGTTGACACGCAGCATACACGCAGGAGCAGAGCTTCCTGGTTCTACGCAGTGTTCTGGTACTGAAACGGGTGCTGAAGCAAGGCCCCTAGGAGTGTTGAAAAGCTTACTACCTTGAAACTAAAGCAGAACAACGATGAAGGCCTCATGGAGCTGCTGCACGCCTCTCGTTTTGCAAGGATAATCAGGGCCTTACTTCGAAGCTTGGGCTCACGTTGACTTTCACTTTAGGTATAGCGCAGAGCAGGGTGAGCTTCCAACAAGGAACTGGAAACCCAAGGTTTCTTAGGAGAAAACTCAGTTTCTTCTCAGAACCATGCCGGCAGTGAGGAAAACCCCGGCAACAACAATGCTTTTTAGGTAGCTTCGAGGCCGCATGAACGGAGCTTTCATAATGGGAAAAGAAGCCTTATGCCATCAGTCTCCAATTTCTAGGTTGACACGCAGCATACACGCAGGACCAGAGCTTACTGTCTCTACGCAGTGTTCTGGTACCGAAACGGTTGCTTAAGCAAAGTCCCTAGGAATGTTGGAAAGCTTACTACCGTGAAACTAAAGCAGAACAGCGATGAAGGCCTCATGGAGCTGCTGCACGCCTCCCGTTTTGCCAGCATAATCAGGGCCTTACTTCGAGGCTAGTGCTCACATTGACTTTCACGTTTGGTATAGAGCAGAGCCGGGTGAGCTTCCAACTAGGAACTGGAAGCACAAGGTTTCTTTCGAGAAAACTCATTTTCTTCTATGTGCCATGCCGGCTGTAAGTAAAAGCACGGTAACAACAGTGCTTTTCAGGTAGCTTCGAGGCCGCATCAACGGAGCTTTCATAATGGGAAAACTAGCCTTGTGCCGTCAGTCTCTAATTTCTAGGTTGACACGCAGCATACACGCAGGAGCAGAGCTTCCTGGTTCTACGCAGTGTTCTGGTACTGAAACGGGTGCTGAAGCAAGGCCCCTAGGAGTGTTGAAAAGCTTACTACCTTGAAACTAAAGCAGAACAACGATGAAGGCCTCATGGAGCTGCTGCACGCCTCTCGTTTTGCAAGGATAATCAGGGCCTTACTTCGAAGCTTGGGCTCACGTTGACTTTCACTTTAGGTATAGCGCAGAGCAGGGTGAGCTTCCAACCAGGAACTGGAAACCCAAGGTTTCTTAGGAGAAAACTCATTTTCTTCTCAGAACCATGCCGGCAGTGAGGAAAACCCCGGCAACAACAATGCTTTTCAGGTAGCTTCGAGGCCGCATGAACGGAGCTTTCATAATGGGAAAGAAGCCTTATGCCATCAGTCTCCAATTTCTAGGTTGACACGCAGCATACACGCAGGACCAGAGCTTACTGTCTCTACGCAGTGTTCTGGTACCGAAACGGTTGCTTAAGCAAAGTCCCTAGGAATGTTGGAAAGCTTACTACCGTGAAGCTAAAGCAGAACAGCGATGAAGGCCTCATGGAGCTGCTGCACGCCTCCCGTTTTGCCAGGATAATCAGGGCCTTACTTCGAGGCTAGTGCTCACATTGACTTTCACGTTTGGTATAGAGCAGAGCCGGGTGAGCTTCCAACTAGGAACTGGAAGCACAAGGTTTCTTTCGAGAAAACTCATTTTCTTCTATGAAGCATGCCGGCTGTAAGTAAAAGCACGGTAACAACAGTGCTTTTCAGGTAGCTTCGGGGCCGCATCAACGGAGCTTTCATAATGGGAAAACTAGCCTTGTGCCATCAGTCTCTAATTTCTAGGTTGACACGCAGCATACACGCAGGAGCAGAGCTTCCTGGTTCTACGCAGTGTTCTGGTACTGAAACGGGTGCTGAAGCAAGGCCCCTAGGAGTGTTGAAAAGCTTACTACCTTGAAACTAAAGCAGAACAACGATGAAGGCCTCATGGAGCTGCTGCACGCCTCTCGTTTTGCAAGGATAATCAGGGCCTTACTTCGAAGCTTGGGCTCACGTTGACTTTCACTTTAGGTATAGCGCAGAGCAGGGTGAGCTTCCAACAAGGAACTGGAAACCCAAGGTTTCTTAGGAGAATTTCATTTTCTTCTCAGAACCATGCCGGCAGTGAGGAAAACCCCGGCAACAACAATGCTTTTCAGGTAGCTTCGAGGCCGCATGAACGGAGCTTTCATAATGGGAAAAGAAGCCTTATGCCATCAGTCTCCAATTTCTAGGTTGACACGCAGCATACACGCAGGACCAGAGCTTACTGTCTCTACGCAGTGTTCTGGTACCGAAACGGTTGCTTAAGCAAAGTCCCTAGGAATGTTGGAAAGCTTACTACCGTGAAACTAAAGCAGAACAGCGATGAAGGCCTCATGGAGCTGCTGCACGCCTCCCGTTTTGCCAGGATAATCAGGGCCTTACTTCGAGGCTAGTGCTCACATTGACTTTCACGTTTGGTATAGAGCAGAGCCGGGTGAGTTTCCAACTAGGAACTGGAAGCACAAGGTTTCTTTCGAGAAAACTCATTTTCTTCTATGTGCCATGCCGGCTGTAAGTAAAAGCACGGTAACAACAGTGCTTTTCAGGTAGCTTCGGGGCCGCATCAACGGGGCTTTCATAATGGGAAAACTAGCCTTGTGCCATCAGTCTCTAATTTCTAGGTTGACACGCAGCATACACACAGGAGCAGAGCTTCCTGGTTCTACGCAGTGTTCTGGTACTGAAACGGGTGCTGAAGCAAGGCCCCTAGGAGTGTTGAAAAGCTTACTACCTTGAAACTAAAGCAGAACAACGATGAAGGCCTCATGGAGCTGCTGCACGCCTCTCGTTTTGCAAGGATAATCAGGGCCTTACTTCGAAGCTTGGGCTCACGTTGACTTTCACTTTAGGTATAGCGCAGAGCAGGGTGAGCTTCCAACAAGGAACTGGAAACCCAAGGTTTCTTAGGAGAAAACTCAGTTTCTTCTCAGAACCATGCCGGCAGTGAGGAAAACCCCGGCAACAACAATGCTTTTCAGGTAGCTTCGAGGCCGCATGAACGGAGCTTTCATAATGGCAAAAGAAGCCTTATGCCATCAGTCTCCAATTTCTAGGTTGACACGCAGCATACACGCAGGACCAGAGCTTACTGTCTCTACGCAGTGTTCTGGTACCGAAACGGTTGCTTAAGCAAAGTCCCTAGGAATGTTGGAAAGCTTACTACCGTGAAACTAAAGCAGAACAGCGATGAAGGCCTCATGGAGCTGCTGCACGCCTCCCGTTTTGCCAGGATAATCAGGGCCTTACTTCGAGGCTAGTGCTCACATTGACTTTCACGTTTGGTATAGAGCAGAGCCGGGTGAGCTTCCAACTAGGAACTGGAAGCACAAGGTTTCTTTCGAGAAAACTCATTTTCTTCTATGTGCCATGCCTGCTGTAAGTAAAAGCACGGTAACAACAGTGCTTTTCAGGAAGCTTCGGGGCCGCATCAACGGAGCTTTCATAATGGGAAAACTAGCCTTGTGCCGTCAGTCTCTAATTTCTAGGTTGACACGCAGCATACACGCAGGAGCAGAGCTTCCTGGTTCTATGCAGTGTTCTGGTACTGAAACGGGTGCTGAAGCAAGGCCCCTAGGAGTGTTGAAAAGCTTACTACCTTGAAACTACAGCAGAACAACGATGAAGGCCTCATGGAGCTGCTGCACGCCTCTCGTTTTGCAAGGATAATCAGGGCCTTACTTCGAAGATTGGGCTCACGTTGACTTTCACTTTAGGTATAGCGCAGAGCAGGGTGAGCTTCCAACAAGGAACTGGAAACCCAAGGTTTCTTAGGAGAAAACTCATTTTCTTCTCAGAACCATGCCGGCAGTGAGGAAAACCCCGGCAACAACAATGCTTTTCAGGTAGCTTCGAGGCCGCATGAACGGAGCTTTCATAATGGGAAAAGAAGCCTTATGCCATCAGTCTCCAATTTCTAGGTGGACACGCAGCATACACGCAGGACCAGAGCTTACTGTCTCTACGCAGTGTTCTGGTACCGAAACGGTTGCTTAAGCAAAGTCCTTAGGAGTCTTGGAAAGCTTACTACCGTGAAACTAAAGCAGAACAGCGATGAAGGCCTCATGGAGCTGCTGCACGCCTCCCGTTTTGCCAGGATAATCAGGGCCTTACTTCGAGGCTAGTGCTCACATTGACTTTCACGTTTGGTATAGAGCAGAGCAGGGTGAGCTTCCAACTAGGAACTGGAAGCACAAGGTTTCTTTCGAGAAAACTCATTTTCTTCTATGTGCCATGCCGGCTGTAAGTAAAAGCACGGTAACAACAGTGCTTTTCAGGTAGCTTCGAGGCCGCATGAATGGAGCTTTCAAAACGGGAAAACAAGCCTTGTGCCATCAGTCTCTAATTTCTAGGTTGACACGCAGCATACACGCAGGAGCAGAGCTTCCTGGTTCTACGCAGTGTTCTGGTACTGAAACGGGTGCTGAAGCAAGTCCCCTAGGAGTGTTGAAAAGCTTACTACCTTGAAACTAAAGCAGAACAACGATGAAGGCCTCATGGAGCTGCTGCACGCCTCTCGTTTTACAAGGATAATCAGGGCCTTACTTCGAGGCTAGTGCTCACATTGACTTTCACTTTTGGTATAGAGCAGAGCCGGGTGAGCTTCCAACTAGGAACTGGAAGCACAAGGTTTCTTTCGAGAAAACTCATTTTCTTCTATGTGCCATGCCGGCTGTAAGTAAAAGCACGGTAACAACAGTGCTTTTCAGGTAGCTTCGGGGCCGCATCAACGGAGCTTTCATAATGGGAAAACTAGCCTTGTGCCGTCAGTCTCTAATTTCTAGGTTGACACGCAGCATACACACAGGAGCAGAGCTTCCTGGTTCTACGCAGTGTTCTGGTACTGAAACGGGTGCTGAAGCAAGGCCCCTAGGAGTGTTGAAAAGCTTACTACCTTGAAACTAAAGCAGAACAACGATGAAGGCCTCATGGAGCTGCTGCACGCCTCTCGTTTTGCAAGGATAATCAGGGCCTTACTTCGAAGCTTGGGCTCACGTTGACTTTCACTTTAGGTATAGCGCAGAGCAGGGTGAGCTTCCAACAAGGAACTGGAAACCCAAGGTTTCTTAGGAGAAAACTCAGTTTCTTCTCAGAACCATGCCGGCAGTGAGGAAAACCAAGCAACAACAATGCTTTTTAGGTAGCTTCGAGGCCGCATGAACGGAGCTTTCATAATGGGAAAAGAAGCCTTATGCCATCAGTCTCCAATTTCTAGGTTGACACGCAGCATACACGCAGGACCAGAGGTTACTGTCTCTACGCAGTGTTCTGGTACCGAAACGGTTGCTTAAGCAAAGTCCCTAGGAATGTTGGAAAGCTTACTACCGTGAAACTAAAGCAGAACAGCGATGAAGGCCTCATGGAGCTGCTGCACGCCTCCCGTTTTGCCAGCATAATCAGGGCCTTACTTCGAGGCTAGTGCTCACATTGACTTTCACGTTTGGTATAGAGCAGAGCCGGGTGAGCTTCCAACTAGGAACTGGAAGCACAAGGTTTCTTTCGAGAAAACTCATTTTCTTCTATGTGCCATGCCGGCTGTAAGTAAAAGCACGGTAACAACACTGCTTTTCAGGTAGCTTCGAGGCCGCATCAACGGAGCTTTCATAATGGGAAAACTAGCCTTGTGCCGTCAGTCTCTAATTTCTAGGTTGACACGCAGCATACACGCAGGAGCAGAGCTTCCTGGTTCTACGCAGTGTTCTGGTACTGAAACGGGTGCTGAAGCAAGGCCCCTAGGAGTGTTGAAAAGCTTACTACCTTGAAACTAAAGCAGAACAACGATGAAGGCCTCATGGAGCTGCTGCACGCCTCTCGTTTTGCAAGGATAATCAGGGCCTTACTTCGAAGCTTGGGCTCACGTTGACTTTCACTTTAGGTATAGCGCAGAGCAGGGTGAGCTTCCAACAAGGAACTGGAAACCCAAGGTTTCTTAGGAGAAAACTCAGTTTCTTCTCAGAACCATGCCGGCAGTGAGGAAAACCCCGGCAACAACAATGCTTTTTAGGTAGCTTCGAGGCCGCATGAACGGAGCTTTCATAATGGGAAAAGAAGCCTTATGCCATCAGTCTCCAATTTCTAGGTTGACACGCAGCATACACGCAGGACCAGAGCTTACTGTCTCTACGCAGTGTTCTGGTACCGAAACGGTTGCTTAAGCAAAGTCCCTAGGAATGTTGGAAAGCTTACTACCGTGAAACTAAAGCAGAACAGCGATGAAGGCCTCATGGAGCTGCTGCACGCCTCCCGTTTTGCCAGCATAATCAGGGCCTTACTTCGAGGCTAGTGCTCACATTGACTTTCACGTTTGGTATAGAGCAGAGCCGGGTGAGCTTCCAACTAGGAACTGGAAGCACAAGGTTTCTTTCGAGAAAACTCATTTTCTTCTATGTGCCATGCCGGCTGTAAGTAAAAGCACGGTAACAACAGTGCTTTTCAGGTAGCTTCGAGGCCGCATCAACGGAGCTTTCATAATGGGAAAACTAGCCTTGTGCCGTCAGTCTCTAATTTCTAGGTTGACACGCAGCATACACGCAGGAGCAGAGCTTCCTGGTTCTACGCAGTGTTCTGGTACTGAAACGGGTGCTGAAGCAAGGCCCCTAGGAGTGTTGAAAAGCTTACTACCTTGAAACTAAAGCAGAACAACGATGAAGGCCTCATGGAGCTGCTGCACGCCTCTCGTTTTGCAAGGATAATCAGGGCCTTACTTCGAAGCTTGGGCTCACGTTGACTTTCACTTTAGGTATAGCGCAGAGCAGGGTGAGCTTCCAACCAGGAACTGGAAACCCAAGGTTTCTTAGGAGAAAACTCATTTTCTTCTCAGAACCATGCCGGCAGTGAGGAAAACCCCGGCAACAACAATGCTTTTCAGGTAGCTTCGAGGCCGCATGAACGGAGCTTTCATAATGGGAAAGAAGCCTTATGCCATCAGTCTCCAATTTCTAGGTTGACACGCAGCATACACGCAGGACCAGAGCTTACTGTCTCTACGCAGTGTTCTGGTACCGAAACGGTTGCTTAAGCAAAGTCCCTAGGAATGTTGGAAAGCTTACTACCGTGAAACTAAAGCAGAACAGCGATGAAGGCCTCATGGAGCTGCTGCACGCCTCCCGTTTTGCCAGGATAATCAGGGCCTTACTTCGAGGCTAGTGCTCACATTGACTTTCACGTTTGGTATAGAGCAGAGCCGGGTGAGCTTCCAACTAGGAACTGGAAGCACAAGGTTTCTTTCGAGAAAACTCATTTTCTTCTATGAAGCATGCCGGCTGTAAGTAAAAGCACGGTAACAACAGTGCTTTTCAGGTAGCTTCGGGGCCGCATCAACGGAGCTTTCATAATGGGAAAACTAGCCTTGTGCCATCAGTCTCTAATTTCTAGGTTGACACGCAGCATACACGCAGGAGCAGAGCTTCCTGGTTCTACGCAGTGTTCTGGTACTGAAACGGGTGCTGAAGCAAGGCCCCTAGGAGTGTTGAAAAGCTTACTACCTTGAAACTAAAGCAGAACAACGATGAAGGCCTCATGGAGCTGCTGCACGCCTCTCGTTTTGCAAGGATAATCAGGGCCTTACTTCGAAGCTTGGGCTCACGTTGACTTTCACTTTAGGTATAGCGCAGAGCAGGGTGAGCTTCCAACAAGGAACTGGAAACCCAAGGTTTCTTAGGAGAATTTCATTTTCTTCTCAGAACCATGCCGGCAGTGAGGAAAACCCCGGCAACAACAATGCTTTTCAGGTAGCTTCGAGGCCGCATGAACGGAGCTTTCATAATGGGAAAAGAAGCCTTATGCCATCAGTCTCCAATTTCTAGGTTGACACGCAGCATACACGCAGGACCAGAGCTTACTGTCTCTACGCAGTGTTCTGGTACCGAAACGGTTGCTTAAGCAAAGTCCCTAGGAATGTTGGAAAGCTTACTACCGTGAAACTAAAGCAGAACAGCGATGAAGGCCTCATGGAGCTGCTGCACGCCTCCCGTTTTGCCAGGATAATCAGGGCCTTACTTCGAGGCTAGTGCTCACATTGACTTTCACGTTTGGTATAGAGCAGAGCCGGGTGAGCTTCCAACTAGGAACTGGAAGCACAAGGTTTCTTTCGAGAAAACTCATTTTCTTCTATGTGCCATGCCGGCTGTAAGTAAAAGCACGGTAACAACAGTGCTTTTCAGGTAGCTTCGGGGCCGCATCAACGGGGCTTTCATAATGGGAAAACTAGCCTTGTGCCATCAGTCTCTAATTTCTAGGTTGACACGCAGCATACACACAGGAGCAGAGCTTCCTGGTTCTACGCAGTGTTCTGGTACTGAAACGGGTGCTGAAGCAAGGCCCCTAGGAGTGTTGAAAAGCTTACTACCTTGAAACTAAAGCAGAACAACGATGAAGGCCTCATGGAGCTGCTGCACGCCTCTCGTTTTGCAAGGATAATCAGGGCCTTACTTCGAAGCTTGGGCTCATGGTGACTTTCACTTTAGGTATAGCGCAGAGCAGGGTGAGCTTCCAACAAGGAACTGGAAACCCAAGGTTTCTTAGGAGAAAACTCAGTTTCTTCTCAGAACCATGCCGGCAGTGAGGAAAACCCCGGCAACAACAATGCTTTTCAGGTAGCTTCGAGGCCGCATGAACGGAGCTTTCATAATGGCAAAAGAAGCCTTATGCCATCAGTCTCCAGTTTCTAGGTTGACACGCAGCATACACGCAGGACCAGAGCTTACTGTCTCTACGCAGTGTTCTGGTACCGAAACGGTTGCTTAAGCAAAGTCCCTAGGAATGTTGTAAAGCTTACTACCGTGAAACTAAAGCAGAACAGCGATGAAGGCCTCATGGAGCTGCTGCACGCCTCCCGTTTTGCCAGGATAATCAGGGCCTTACTTCGAGGCTAGTGCTCACATTGACTTTCACGTTTGGTATAGAGCAGAGCCGGGTGAGCTTCCAACTAGGAACTGGAAGCACAAGGTTTCTTTCGAGAAAACTCATTTTCTTCTATGTGCCATGCCGGCTGTAAGTAAAAGCACGGTAACAACAGTGCTTTTCAGGTAGCTTCGGGGCCGCATCAACGGGGCTTTCATAATGGGAAAACTAGCCTTGTGCCATCAGTCTCTAATTTCTAGGTTGACACGCAGCATACACACAGGAGCAGAGCTTCCTGGTTCTACGCAGTGTTCTGGTACTGAAACGGGTGCTGAAGCAAGGCCCCTAGGAGTGTTGAAAAGCTTACTACCTTGAAACTAAAGCAGAACAACGATGAAGGCCTCATGGAGCTGCTGCACGCCTCTCGTTTTGCAAGGATAATCAGGGCCTTACTTCGAAGCTTGGGCTCACGTTGACTTTCACTTTAGGTATAGCGCAGAGCAGGGTGAGCTTCCAACAAGGAACTGGAAACCCAAGGTTTCTTAGGAGAAAACTCAGTTTCTTCTCAGAACCATGCCGGCAGTGAGGAAAACCCCGGCAACAACAATGCTTTTCAGGTAGCTTCGAGGCCGCATGAACGGAGCTTTCATAATGGCAAAAGAAGCCTTATGCCATCAGTCTCCAATTTCTAGGTTGACACGCAGCATACACGCAGGACCAGAGCTTACTGTCTCTACGCAGTGTTCTGGTACCGAAACGGTTGCTTAAGCAAAGTCCCTAGGAATGTTGGAAAGCTTACTACCGTGAAACTAAAGCAGAACAGCGATGAAGGCCTCATGGAGCTGCTGCACGCCTCCCGTTTTGCCAGGATAATCAGGGCCTTACTTCGAGGCTAGTGCTCACATTGACTTTCACGTTTGGTATAGAGCAGAGCCGGGTGAGCTTCCAACTAGGAACTGGAAGCACAAGGTTTCTTTCGAGAAAACTCATTTTCTTCTATGTGCCATGCCTGCTGTAAGTAAAAGCACGGTAACAACAGTGCTTTTCAGGAAGCTTCGGGGCCGCATCAACGGAGCTTTCATAATGGGAAAACTAGCCTTGTGCCGTCAGTCTCTAATTTCTAGGTTGACACGCAGCATACACGCAGGAGCAGAGCTTCCTGGTTCTATGCAGTGTTCTGGTACTGAAACGGGTGCTGAAGCAAGGCCCCTAGGAGTGTTGAAAAGCTTACTACCTTGAAACTACAGCAGAACAACGATGAAGGCCTCATGGAGCTGCTGCACGCCTCTCGTTTTGCAAGGATAATCAGGGCCTTACTTCGAAGATTGGGCTCACGTTGACTTTCACTTTAGGTATAGCGCAGAGCAGGGTGAGCTTCCAACAAGGAACTGGAAACCCAAGGTTTCTTAGGAGAAAACTCATTTTCTTCTCAGAACCATGCCGGCAGTGAGGAAAACCCCGGCAACAACAATGCTTTTCAGGTAGCTTCGAGGCCGCATGAACGGAGCTTTCATAATGGGAAAAGAAGCCTTATGCCATCAGTCTCCAATTTCTAGGTGGACACGCAGCATACACGCAGGACCAGAGCTTACTGTCTCTACGCAGTGTTCTGGTACCGAAACGGTTGCTTAAGCAAAGTCCTTAGGAGTCTTGGAAAGCTTACTACCGTGAAACTAAAGCAGAACAGCGATGAAGGCCTCATGGAGCTGCTGCACGCCTCCCGTTTTGCCAGGATAATCAGGGCCTTACTTCGAGGCTAGTGCTCACATTGACTTTCACGTTTGGTATAGAGCAGAGCAGGGTGAGCTTCCAACTAGGAACTGGAAGCACAAGGTTTCTTTCGAGAAAACTCATTTTCTTCTATGTGCCATGCCGGCTGTAAGTAAAAGCACGGTAACAACAGTGCTTTTCAGGTAGCTTCGAGGCCGCATGAATGGAGCTTTCAAAACGGGAAAACAAGCCTTGTGCCATCAGTCTCTAATTTCTAGGTTGACACGCAGCATACACGCAGGAGCAGAGCTTCCTGGTTCTACGCAGTGTTCTGGTACTGAAACGGGTGCTGAAGCAAGTCCCCTAGGAGTGTTGAAAAGCTTACTACCTTGAAACTAAAGCAGAACAACGATGAAGGCCTCATGGAGCTGCTGCACGCCTCTCGTTTTACAAGGATAATCAGGGCCTTACTTCGAGGCTAGTGCTCACATTGACTTTCACTTTTGGTATAGAGCAGAGCCGGGTGAGCTTCCAACTAGGAACTGGAAGCACAAGGTTTCT
The DNA here is from genome assembly GCF_028564815.1 of Eubalaena glacialis. Classification (NCBI taxonomy): domain Eukaryota; kingdom Metazoa; phylum Chordata; class Mammalia; order Artiodactyla; family Balaenidae; genus Eubalaena; species Eubalaena glacialis. The sequence continues at coordinate 159,478 of NW_026871395.1, forward strand.
TTCGAGAAAACTCATTTTCTTCTATGTGCCATGCCGGCTGTAAGTAAAAGCACGGTAACAACAGTGCTTTTCAGGTAGCTTCGGGGCCGCATCAACGGAGCTTTCATAATGGGAAAACTAGCCTTGTGCCGTCAGTCTCTAATTTCTAGGTTGACACGCAGCATACACACAGGAGCAGAGCTTCCTGGTTCTACGCAGTGTTCTGGTACTGAAACGGGTGCTGAAGCAAGTCCCCTAGGAGTGTTGAAAAGCTTACTACCTTGAAACTAAAGCAGAACAACGATGAAGGCCTCATGGAGCTGCTGCACGCCTCTCGTTTTACAAGGATAATCAGGGCCTTACTTCGAAGCTTGGGCTCACGTTGACTTTCACTTTAGGTATAGCGCAGAGCAGGGTGAGCTTCCAACAAGGAACTGGAAACCCAAGGTTTCTTAGGAGAAAACTCAGTTTCTTCTCAGAACCATGCCGGCAGTGAGGAAAACCCCGGCAACAACAATGCTTTTCAGGTAGCTTCGAGGCCGCATGAACGGAGCTTTCATAATGGCAAAAGAAGCCTTATGCCATCAGTCTCCAATTTCTAGGTTGACACGCAGCATACACGCAGGACCAGAGCTTACTGTCTCTACGCAGTGTTCTGGTACCGAAACGGTTGCTTAAGCAAAGTCCCTAGGAATGTTGGAAAGCTTACTACCGTGAAACTAAAGCAGAACAGCGATGAAGGCCTCATGGAGCTGCTGCACGCCTCCCGTTTTGCCAGGATAATCAGGGCCTTAATTCGAGGCTAGTGCTCACATTGACTTTCACGTTTGGTATAGAGCAGAGCCGGGTGAGCTTCCAACTAGGAACTGGAAGCACAAGGTTTCTTTCGAGAAAACTCATTTTCTTCTATGTGCCATGCCTGCTGTAAGTAAAAGCACGGTAACAACAGTGCTTTTCAGGTAGCTTCGGGGCCGCATCAACGGAGCTTTCATAATGGGAAAACTAGCCTTGTGCCGTCAGTCTCTAATTTCTAGGTTGACACGCAGCATACACGCAGGAGCAGAGCTTCCTGGTTCTATGCAGTGTTCTGGTACTGAAACGGGTGCTGAAGCAAGGCCCCTAGGAGTGTTGAAAAGCTTACTACCTTGAAACTACAGCAGAACAACGATGAAGGCCTCATGGAGCTGCTGCACGCCTCTCGTTTTGCAAGGATAATCAGGGCCTTACTTCGAAGATTGGGCTCACGTTGACTTTCACTTTAGGTATAGCGCAGAGCAGGGTGAGCTTCCAACAAGGAACTGGAAACCCAAGGTTTCTTAGGAGAAAACTCAGTTTCTTCTCAGAACCATGCCGGCAGTGAGGAAAACCCCGGCAACAACAATGCTTTTCAGGTAGCTTCGAGGCCGCATGAACGGAGCTTTCATAATGGGAAAAGAAGCCTTATGCCATCAGTCTCCAATTTCTAGGTTGACACGCAGCATACACGCAGGACCAGAGCTTACTGTCTCTACGCAGTGTTCTGGTACCGAAACGGTTGCTTAAGCAAAGTCCTTAGGAGTCTTGGAAAGCTTACTACCGTGAAACTAAAGCAGAACAGCGATGAAGGCCTCATGGAGCTGCTGCACGCCTCCCGTTTTGCCAGGATAATCAGGGCCTTACTTCGAGGCTAGTGCTCACATTGACTTTCACGTTTGGTATAGAGCAGAGCCGGGTGAGCTTCCAACTAGGAACTGGAAGCACAAGGTTTCTTTCGAGAAAACTAATTTTCTTCTATGTGCCATGCCTGCTGTAAGTAAAAGCACGGTAACAACAGTGCTTTTCAGGTAGCTTCGGGGCCGCATCAACGGAGCTTTCATAATGGGAAAACTAGCCTTGTGCCGTCAGTCTCTAATTTCTAGGTTGACACGCAGCATACACGCAGGAGCAGAGCTTCCTGGTTCTATGCAGTGTTCTGGTACTGAAACGGGTGCTGAAGCAAGGCCCCTAGGAGTGTTGAAAAGCTTACTACCTTGAAACTACAGCAGAACAACGATGAAGGCCTCATGGAGCTGCTGCACGCCTCTCGTTTTGCAAGGATAATCAGGGCCTTACTTCGAAGATTGGGCTCACGTTGACTTTCACTTTAGGTATAGCGCAGAGCAGGGTGAGCTTCCAACAAGGAACTGGAAACCCAAGGTTTCTTAGGAGAAAACTCATTTTCTTCTCAGAACCATGCCGGCAGTGAGGAAAACCCCGGCAACAACAATGCTTTTCAGGTAGCTTCGAGGCCGCATGAACGGAGCTTTCATAATGGGAAAAGAAGCCTTATGCCATCAGTCTCCAATTTCTAGGTTGACACGCAGCATACACGCAGGACCAGAGCTTACTGTCTCTACGCAGTGTTCTGGTACCGAAACGGTTGCTTAAGCAAAGTCCTTAGGAGTCTTGGAAAGCTTACTACCGTGAAACTAAAGCAGAACAGCGATGAAGGCCTCATGGAGCTGCTGCACGCCTCCCGTTTTGCCAGGATAATCAGGGCCTTACTTCGAGGCTAGTGCTCACATTGACTTTCACGTTTGGTATAGAGCAGAGCAGGGTGAGTTTCCAACTAGGAACTGGAAGCACAAGGTTTCTTTCGAGAAAACTCATTTTCTTCTATGTGCCATGCCGGCTGTAAGTAAAAGCACGGTAACAACAGTGCTTTTCAGGTAGCTTCGAGGCCGCATGAATGGAGCTTTCAAAACGGGAAAACAAGCCTTGTGCCATCAGTCTCTAATTTCTAGGTTGACACGCAGCATACACGCAGGAGCAGAGCTTCCTGGTTCTACGCAGTGTTCTGGTACTGAAACGGGTGCTGAAGCAAGGCCCCTAGGAGTGTTGAAAAGCTTACTAACTTGAAACTAAAGCAGAACAACGATGAAGGCCTCATGGAGCTGCTGCACACCTCTAGTTTTGCAAGGATAATCAGGGCCTTACTTCGAAGCTTGGGCTCACGTTGACTTTCACTTTAGGTATAGCGCAGAGCAGGGTGAGCTTCCAACAAGGAACTGGAAACCCAAGGTTTCTTAGGAGAAAACTCAGTTTCTTCTCAGAACCATGCCGGCAGTGAGGAAAACCCCGGCAACAACAATGCTTTTCAGGTAGCTTCGAGGCCGCATGAACGGAGCTTTCATAATGGGAAAAGAAGCCTTATGCCATCAGTCTCCAATTTCTAGGTTGACACGCAGCATACACGCAGGACCAGAGCTTACTGTCTCTACGCAGTGTTCTGGTACCGAAACGGTTGCTTAAGCAAAGTCCCTAGGAATGTTGGAAAGCTTACTACCGTGAAACTAAAGCAGAACAGCGATGAAGGCCTCATGGAGCTGCTGCACGCCTCCCGTTTTGCCAGCATATGCAGGGCCTTACTTCGAGGCTAGTGCTCACATTGACTTTCACTTTTGGTATAGAGCAGAGCCGGGTGAGCTTCCAACTAGGAACTGGAAGCACAAGGTTTCTTTCGAGAAAACTCATTTTCTTCTATGTGCCATGCCGGCTGTAAGTAAAAGCACGGTAACAACAGTGCTTTTCAGGTAGCTTCGGGGCCGCATCAACGGAGCTTTCATAATGGGAAAACTAGCCTTGTGCCGTCAGTCTCTAATTTCTAGGTTGACACGCAGCATACACACAGGAGCAGAGCTTCCTGGTTCTACGCAGTGTTCTGGTACTGAAACGGGTGCTGAAGCAAGTCCCCTAGGAGTGTTGAAAAGCTTACTACCTTGAAACTAAAGCAGAACAACGATGAAGGCCTCATGGAGCTGCTGCACGCCTCTCGTTTTACAAGGATAATCAGGGCCTTACTTCGAAGCTTGGGCTCACGTTGACTTTCACTTTAGGTATAGCGCAGAGCAGGGTGAGCTTCCAACAAGGAACTGGAAACCCAAGGTTTCTTAGGAGAAAACTCAGTTTCTTCTCAGAACCATGCCGGCAGTGAGGAAAACCCCGGCAACAACAATGCTTTTCAGGTAGCTTCGAGGCCGCATGAACGGAGCTTTCATAATGGGAAAAGAAGCCTTATGCCATCAGTCTCCAATTTCTAGGTTGACACGCAGCATACACGCAGGACCAGAGCTTACTGTCTCTACGCAGTGTTCTGGTACCGAAACGGTTGCTTAAGCAAAGTCCCTAGGAATGTTGGAAAGCTTACTACCGTGAAACTAAAGCAGAACAGCGATGAAGGCCTCATGGAGCTGCTGCACGCCTCCCGTTTTGCCAGCATAATCAGGGCCTTACTTCGAGGCTAGTGCTCACATTGACTTTCACGTTTGGTATAGAGCAGAGCCGGGTGAGCTTCCAACTAGGAACTGGAAGCACAAGGTTTCTTTCGAGAAAACTAATTTTCTTCTATGTGCCATGCCGGCTGTAAGTAAAAGCACGGTAACAACAGTGCTTTTCAGGTAGCTTCGAGGCCGCATGAATGGAGCTTTCAAAACGGGAAAACTAACCTTGTGCCATCAGTCTCTAATTTCTAGGTTGACACGCAGCATACACGCAGGAGCAGAGCTTCCTGGTTCTACGCAGTGTTCTGGTACTGAAACGGGTGCTGAAGCAAGGCCCCAAGGAATGTTGAAAAGCTTACTACCTTGAAACTAAAGCAGAACAACGATGAAGGCCTCATGGAGATGCTGCACGCCTCTCGTTTTGCAAGGATAATCAGGGCCTTACTTCGAAGCTTGGGCTCACGTTGACTTTCACTTTAGGTATAGCGCAGAGCAGGGTGAGCTTCCAACAAGGAACTGGAAACCCAAGGTTTCTTAGGAGAAAACTCAGTTTCTTCTCAGAACCATGCCGGCAGTGAGGAAAACCCCGGCAACAACAATGCTTTTCAGGTAGCTTCGAGGCCGCATGAACGGAGCTTTCATAATGGCAAAAGAAGCCTTATGCCATCAGTCTCCAATTTCTAGGTTGACACGCAGCATACACGCAGGACCAGAGCTTACTGTCTCTACGCAGTGTTCTGGTACCGAAACGGTTGCTTAAGCAAAGTCCCTAGGAATGTTGGAAAGCTTACTACCGTGAAACTAAAGCAGAACAGCGATGAAGGCCTCATGGAGCTGCTGCACGCCTCCCGTTTTGCCAGCATAATCAGGGCCTTACTTCGAGGCTAGTGCTCACATTGACTTTCACGTTTGGTATAGAGCAGAGCCGGGTGAGCTTCCAACTAGGAACTGGAAGCACAAGGTTTCTTTCGAGAAAACTCATTTTCTTCTATGTGCCATGCCTGCTGTAAGTAAAAGCACGGTAACAACAGTGCTTTTCAGGTAGCTTCGGGGCCGCATCAACGGAGCTTTCATAATGGGAAAACTAGCCTTGTGCCGTCAGTCTCTAATTTCTAGGTTGACACGCAGCATACACGCAGGAGCAGAGCTTCCTGGTTCTACGCAGTGTTCTGGTACTGAAACGGGTGCTGAAGCAAGGCCCCTAGGAGTGTTGAAAAGCTTACTACCTTGAAACTAAAGCAGAACAACGATGAAGGCCTCATGGAGCTGCTGCACACCTCTAGTTTTGCAAGGATAATCAGGGCCTTACTTCGAAGCTTGGGCTCACGTTGACTTTCACTTTAGGTATAGCGCAGAGCAGGGTGAGCTTCCAACAAGGAACTGGAAACCCAAGGTTTCTTAGGAGAAAACTCATTTTCTTCTCAGAACCATGCCGGCAGTGAGGAAAACCCCGGCAACAACAATGCTTCTCAGGTAGCTTCGAGGCCGCATGAACGGAGCTTTCATAATGGGAAAAGAAGCCTTATGCCATCAGTCTCCAATTTCTAGGTTGACACGCAGCATACACGCAGGACCAGAGCTTACTGTCTCTACGCAGTGTTCTGGTACCGAAACGGTTGCTTAAGCAAAGTCCCTAGGAATGTTGGAAAGCTTACTACTGTGAAACTAAAGCAGAACAGCGATGAAGGCCTCATGGAGCTGCTGCACGCCTCCCGTTTTGCCAGCATAATCAGGGCCTTACTTCGAGGCTAGTGCTCACATTGACTTTCACTTTTGGTATAGAGCAGAGCCGGGTGAGCTTCCAACTAGGAACTGGAAGCACAAGGTTTCTTTCGAGAAAACTCATTTTCTTCTATGTGCCATGCCGGCTGTAAGTAAAAGCACGGTAACAACAGTGCTTTTCAGGTAGCTTCGGGGCCGCATCAACGGAGCTTTCATAATGGCAAAAGAAGCCTTATGCCATCAGTCTCCAATTTCTAGGTTGACACGCAGCATACACGCAGGACCAGAGCTTACTGTCTCTACGCAGTGTTCTGGTACCGAAACGGTTGCTTAAGCAAAGTCCCTAGGAGTCTTGGAAAGCTTACTACCGTGAAACTAAAGCAGAACAGCGATGAAGGCCTCATGGAGCTGCTGCACGCCTCCCGTTTTGCCAGGATAATCAGGGCCTTACTTCGAGGCTAGTGCTCACATTGACTTTCACGTTTGGTATAGAGCAGAGCAGGGTGAGCTTCCAACTAGGAACTGGAAGCACAAGGTTTCTTTCGAGAAAACTCATTTTCTTCTATGTGCCATGCCTGCTGTAAGTAAAAGCACGGTAACAACAGTGCTTTTCAGGTAGCTTCGGGGCCGCATCAACGGAGCTTTCATAATGGGAAAACTAGCCTTGTGCCGTCAGTCTCTAATTTCTAGGTTGACACGCAGCATACACGCAGGAGCAGAGCTTCCTGGTTCTATGCAGTGTTCTGGTACTGAAAAGGGTGCTGAAGCAAGGCCCCTAGGAGTGTTGAAAAGCTTACTACCTTGAAACTACAGCAGAACAACGATGAAGGCCTCATGGAGCTGCTGCACGCCTCTCGTTTTGCAAGGATAATCAGGGCCTTACTTCGAAGATTAGGCTCACGTTGACTTTCACTTTAGGTATAGCGCAGAGCAGGGTGAGCTTCCAACAAGGAACTGGAAACCCAAGGTTTCTTAGGAGAAAACTCATTTTCTTCTCAGAACCATGCCGGCAGTGAGGAAAACCCCGGCAACAACAATGCTTTTCAGGTAGCTTCGAGGCCGCATGAACGGAGCTTTCATAATGGGAAAAGAAGCCTTATGCCATCAGTCTCCAATTTCTAGGTTGACACGCAGCATACACGCAGGACCAGAGCTTACTGTCTCTACGCAGTGTTCTGGTACCGAAACGGTTGCTTAAGCAAAGTCCTTAGGAGTCTTGGAAAGCTTACTACCGTGAAACTAAAGCAGAACAGCGATGAAGGCCTCATGGAGCTGATGCACGCCTCCCGTTTTGCCAGGATAATCAGGGCCTTACTTCGAGGCTAGTGCTCACATTGACTTTCACGTTTGGTATAGAGCAGAGCAGGGTGAGCTTCCAACTAGGAACTGGAAGCACAAGGTTTCTTTCGAGAAAACTCATTTTCTTCTATGTGCCATGCCGGCTGTAAGTAAAAGCACGGTAACAACAGTGCTTTTCAGGTAGCTTCGAGGCCGCATGAATGGAGCTTTCAAAACGGGAAAACAAGCCTTGTGCCATCAGTCTCTAATTTCTAGGTTGACACGCAGCATACACGCAGGAGCAGAGCTTCCTGGTTCTACACAGTGTTCTGGTACTGAAACGGGTGCTGAAGCAAGGCCCCGAGGAGTGTTGAAAAGCTTACTACCTTGAAACTAAAGCAGAACAACGATGAAGGCCTCATGGAGCTGCTGCACACCTCTAGTTTTGCAAGGATAATCAGGGCCTTACTTCGAAGCTTGGGCTCACGTTGACTTTCACTTTAGGTATAGCGCAGAGCAGGGTGAGCTTCCAACAAGGAACTGGAAACCCAAGGTTTCTTAGGAGAAAACTCATTTTCTTCTCAGAACCATGCCGGCAGTGAGGAAAACCCCGGCAACAACAATGCTTTTCAGGTAGCTTCGAGGCCGCATGAACGGAGCTTTCATAATGGGAAAAGAAGCCTTATGCCATCAGTCTCCAATTTCTAGGTTGACACGCAGCATACACGCAGGACCAGAGCTTACTGTCTCTACGCAGTGTTCTGGTACCGAAACGGTTGCTTAAGCAAAGTCCCTAGGAATGTTGGAAAGCTTACTACCGTGAAACTAAAGCAGAACAGCGATGAAGGCCTCATGGAGCTGCTGCACGCCTCCCGTTTTGCCAGCATAATCAGGGCCTTACTTCGAGGCTAGTGCTCACATTGACTTTCACTTTTGGTATAGAGCAGAGCCGGGTGAGCTTCCAACTAGGAACTGGAAGCACAAGGTTTCTTTCGAGAAAACTCATTTTCTTCTATGTGCCATGCCGGCTGTAAGTAAAAGCACGGTAACAACAGTGCTTTTCAGGTAGCTTCGGGGCCGCATCAACGGAGCTTTCATAATGGGAAAACTAGCCTTGTGCCGTCAGTCTCTAATTTCTAGGTTGACACGCAGCATACACACAGGAGCAGAGCTTCCTGGTTCTACGCAGTGTTCTGGTACTGAAACGGGTGCTGAAGCAAGTCCCCTAGGAGTGTTGAAAAGCTTACTACCTTGAAACTAAAGCAGAACAACGATGAAGGCCTCATGGAGCTGCTGCACGCCTCTCGTTTTACAAGGATAATCAGGGCCTTACTTCGAAGCTTGGGCTCACGTTGACTTTCACTTTAGGTATAGCGCAGAGCAGGGTGAGCTTCCAACAAGGAACTGGAAACCCAAGGTTTCTTAGGAGAAAACTCAGTTTCTTCTCAGAACCATGCCGGCAGTGAGGAAAACCCCGGCAACAACAATGCTTTTCAGGTAGCTTCGAGGCCGCATGAACGGAGCTTTCATAATGGCAAAAGAAGCCTTATGCCATCAGTCTCCAATTTCTAGGTTGACACGCAGCATACACGCAGGACCAGAGCTTACTGTCTCTACGCAGTGTTCTGGTACCGAAACGGTTGCTTAAGCAAAGTCCCTAGGAATGTTGGAAAGCTTACTACCGTGAAACTAAAGCAGAACAGCGATGAAGGCCTCATGGAGCTGCTGCACGCCTCCCGTTTTGCCAGCATAATCAGGGCCTTACTTCGAGGCTAGTGCTCACATTGACTTTCACGTTTGGTATAGAGCAGAGCCGGGTGAGCTTCCAACTAGGAACTGGAAGCACAAGGTTTCTTTCGAGAAAACTCATTTTCTTCTATGTGCCATGCCGGCTGTAAGTAAAAGCACGGTAACAACAGTGCTTTTCAGGTAGCTTCGAGGCCGCATGAATGGAGCTTTCAAAACGGGAAAACTAACCTTGTGCCATCAGTCTCTAATTTCTAGGTTGACACGCAGCATACACGCAGGAGCAGAGCTTCCTGGTTCTACGCAGTGTTCTGGTACTGAAACGGGTGCTGAAGCAAGGTCCCTAGGAATGTTGAAAAGCTTACTACCTTGAAACTAAAGCAGAACAACGATGAAGGCCTCATGGAGATGCTGCACACCTCTCGTTTTGCAAGGATAATCAGGGCCTTACTTCGAAGCTTGGGCTCACGTTGACTTTCACTTTAGGTATAGCGCAGAGCAGGGTGAGCTTCCAACAAGGAACTGGAAACCCAAGGTTTCTTAGGAGAAAACTCATTTTCTTCTCAGAACCATGCCGGCAGTGAGGAAAACCCTGGCAACAACAATGCTTTTCAGGTAGCTTCGAGGCCGCATGAACGGAGCTTTCATAATGGGAAAAGAAGCCTTATGCCATCAGTCTCCAATTTCTAGGTTGACACGCAGCATACACGCAGGACCAGAGCTTACTGTCTCTACGCAGTGTTCTGGTACCGAAACGGTTGCTTAAGCAAAGTCCCTAGGAGTCTTGGAAAGCTTACTACCGTGAAACTAAAGCAGAACAGCGATGAAGGCCTCATGGAGCTGCTGCACGCCTCCCGTTTTGCCAGGATAATCAGGGCCTTACTTCGAGGCTAGTGCTCACATTGACTTTCACTTTTGGTATAGAGCAGAGCCGGGTGAGCTTCCAACTAGGAACTGGAAGCACAAGGTTTCTTTCGAGAAAACTCATTTTCTTCTATGTGCCATGCCAGCTGTAAGTAAAAGCACGGTAACAACAGTGCTTTTCAGGTAGCTTCGGGGCCGCATCAACGGAGCTTTCATAATGGGAAAACTAGCCTTGTGCCGTCAGTCTCTAATTTCTAGGTTGACACACAGCATACACGCAGGAGCAGAGCTTCCTGGTTCTACGCAGTGTTCTGGTACTGAAACGGGTGCTGAAGCAAGTCCCCTAGGAGTGTTGAAAAGCTTACTACCTTAAAACTAAAGCAGAACAACGATGAAGGCCTCATGGAGCTGATGCACGCCTCTCGTTTTGCAAGGATAATCAGGGCCTTACTTCGAAGCTTGGGCTCACGTTGACTTTCACTTTAGGTATAGCGCAGAGCAGGGTGAGCTTCCAACAAGGAACTGGAAACCCAAGGTTTCTTAGGAGAAAACTCAGTTTCTTCTCAGAACCATGCCGGCAGTGAGGAAAACCCCGGCAACAACAATGCTTTTCAGGTAGCTTCGAGGCCGCATGAACGGAGCTTTCATAATGGCAAAAGAAGCCTTATGCCATCAGTCTCCAATTTCTAGGTTGACACGCAGCATACACGCAGGACCAGAGCTTACTGTCTCTACGCAGTGTTCTGGTACCGAAACGGTTGCTTAAGCAAAGTCCCTAGGACTCTTGGAAAGCTTACTACCGTGAAACTAAAGCAGAACAGCGATGAAGGCCTCATGGAGCTGCTGCACGCCTCCCGTGTTGCCAGCATAATCAGGGCCTTACTTCGAGGCTAGTGCTCACATTGACTTTCACGTTTGGTATAGAGCAGAGCCGGGTGAGCTTCCAACTAGGAACTGGAAGCACAAGGTTTCTTTCGAGAAAACTCATTTTCTTCTATGTGCCATGCCGGCTGTAAGTAAAAGCACGGTAACAACAGTGCTTTTCAGGTAGCTTCGAGGCCGCATGAATGGAGCTTTCAAAACGGGAAAACAAGCCTTGTGCCATCAGTCTCTAATTTCTAGGTTGACACGCAGCATACACGCAGGAGCAGAGCTTCCTGGTTCTACGCAGTGTTCTGGTACTGAAACGGGTGCTGAAGCAAGGCCCCTAGGAGTGTTGAAAAGCTTACTACCTTGAAACTAAAGCAGAACAACGATGAAGGCCTCATGGAGCTGCTGCACGCCTCTCGTTTTGCAAGGAAAATCAGGGCCTTACTTCGAAGCTTGGGCTCACGTTGAATTTCACTTTAGGTATAGCGCAGAGCAGGGTGAGCTTCCAACAAGGAACTGGAAACCCAAGTTTTCTTAGGAGAAAACTCATTTTCTTCTCAGAACCATGCCGGCAGTGAGGAAAACCCCGGCAACAACAATGCTTTTCAGGTAGCTTCGAGGCCGCATGAACGGAGCTTTCATAATGGGAAAAGAAGCCTTATGCCATCAGTCTCCAATTTCTAGGTTGACACGCAGCATACACGCAGGACCAGAGCTTACTGTCTCTACGCAGTGTTCTGGTACCGAAACGGTTGCTTAAGCAAAGTCCCTAGGAGTCTTGGAAAGCTTACTACCGTGAAACTAAAGCAGAACAGCGATGAAGGCCTCATGGAGTGCTGCACGCCTCCCGTTTTGCCAGGATAATCAGGGCCTTACTTCGAGGCTAGTGCTCACATTGACTTTCACGTTTGGTATAGAGCAGAGCCGGGTGAGCTTCCAACTAGGAACTGGAAGCACAAGGTTTCTTTCGAGAAAACTCATTTTCTTCTATGTGCCATGCCGGCTATAAGTAAAAGCACGGTAACAACAGTGCTTTGCAGGTAGCTTCGAGGCCGCATGAATGGAGCTTTCAAAACGGGAAAACAAGCCTTGTGCCATCAGTCTCTAATTTCTAGGTTGACACGCAGCATACACGCAGGAGCAGAGCTTCCTGGTTCTACGCAGTGTTCTGGTACTGAAACGGGTGCTGAAGCAAGGCCCCTAGGAGTGTTGAAAAGCTTACTACCTTGAAACTAAAGCAGAACAACGATGAAGGCCTCATGGAGCTGCTGCACGCCTCTCGTTTTGCAAGGAAAATCAGGGCCTTACTTCGAAGCTTGGGCTCACGTTGAATTTCACTTTCGGTATAGCGCAGAGCAGGGTGAGCTTCCAACAAGGAACTGGAAACCCAAGTTTTCTTAGGAGAAAACTCATTTTCTTCTCAGAACCATGCCGGCAGTGAGGAAAACCCCGGCAACAACAATGCTTTTCAGGTAGCTTCGAGGCCGCATGAACGGAGCTTTCATAATGGGAAAAGAAGCCTTATGCCATCAGTCTCCAATTTCTAGGTTGACACGCAGCATACACGCAGGACCAGAGCTTACTGTCTCTACGCAGTGTTCTGGTACCGAAACGGTTGCTTAAGCAAAGTCCCTAGGAGTCTTGGAAAGCTTACTACCGTGAAACTAAAGCAGAACAGCGATGAAGGCCTCATGGAGTGCTGCACGCCTCCCGTTTTGCCAGGATAATCAGGGCCTTACTTCGAGGCTAGTGCTCACATTGACTTTCACGTTTGGTATAGAGCAGAGCCGGGTGAGCTTCCAACTAGGAACTGGAAGCACAAGGTTTCTTTCGAGAAAACTCATTTTCTTCTATGTGCCATGCCGGCTGTAAGTAAAAGCACGGTAACAACAGTGCTTTTCAGGTAGCTTCGGGGCCGCATCAACGGAGCTTTCATAATGGGAAAAAGCCTTGTGCCATCAGTCTCTAATTTCTAGGTTGACACGCAGCATACACGCAGGAGCAGAGCTTCCTGGTTCTACGCAGTGTTCTGGTACTGAAACGGGTGCTGAAGCCAGGCCCCTAGGATTGTTGAAAAGCTTACTACCTTGAAACTAAAGCAGAACAACGATGAAGGCCTCATGGAGCTGCTGCACGCCTCTCGTTTTGCAAGGATAATCAGGGCCTTACTTCGAAGCTTGGGCTCACGTTGACTTTCACTTTAGGTATAGCGCAGAGCAGGGTGAGCTTCCAACCAGGAACTGGAAACCCAAGGTTTCTTAGGAGAAAACTCAGTTTCTTCTCAGAACCATGCCGGCAGTGAGGAAAACCCCGGCAACAACAATGCTTTTCAGGTAGCTTCGAGGCCGCATGAACGGAGCTTTCATAATGGCAAAAGAAGCCTTATGCCATCAGTCTCCAATTTCTAGGTTGACACGCAGCATACACGCAGGACCAGAGCTTACTGTCTCTACGCAGTGTTCTGGTACCGAAACGGTTGCTTAAGCAAAGTCCCTAGGAGTCTTGGAAAGCTTACTACCGTGAAACTAAAGCAGAACAGCGATGAAGGCCTCATGGAGCTGCTGCACGCCTCCCGTTTTGCCAGGATAATCAGGGCCTTACTTCGAGGCTAGTGCTCACATTGACTTTCATGTTTGGTATAGAGCAGAGCCGGGTGAGCTTCCAACTAGGAACTGGAAGCACAAGGTTTCTTTCGAGAAAACTCATTTTCTTCTATGTGCCATGCCGGCTGTAAGTAAAAGCACGGTAACAACAGTGCTTTTCAGGTAGCTTCGAGGCCGCATGAATGGAGCTTTCAAAACGGGAAAACAAGCCTTGTGCCATCAGTCTCTAATTTCTAGGTTGACACGCAGCATACACGCAGGAGCAGAGCTTCCTGGTTCTACGCAGTGTTCTGGTACTGAAACGGGTGCTGAAGCAAGTCCCCTAGGAGTGTTGAAAAGCTTACTACCTTGAAACTAAAGCAGAACAACGATGAAGGCCTCATGGAGCTGCTGCACGCCTCTCGTTTTGCAAGGATAATCAGGGCCTTACTTCGAAGCTTGGGCTCACGTTGACTTTCACTTTAGGTATAGCGCAGAGCAGGGTGAGCTTCCAACAAGGAACTGGAAACCCAAGGTTTCTTAGGAGAAAACTCATTTTCTTCTCAGAACCATGCCGGCAGTGAGGAAAACCCCGGCAACAACAATGCTTTTCAGGTAGCTTCGAGGCCGCATGAACGGAGCTTTCATAATGGCAAAAGAAGCCTTATGCCATCAGTCTCCAATTTCTAGGTTGACACGCAGCATACACGCAGGACCAGAGCTTACTGTCTCTACGCAGTGTTCTGGTACCGAAACGGTTGCTTAAGCAAAGTCCCTAGGAGTCTTGGAAAGCTTACTACCGTGAAACTAAAGCAGAACAGCGATGAAGGCCTCATGGAGCTGCTGCACGCCTCCCGTTTTGCCAGGATAATCAGGGCCTTACTTCGAGGCTAGTGCTCACCTTGACTTTCACGTTTGGTATAGAGCAGAGCCGGGTGAGCTTCCAACTAGGAACTGGAAGCACAAGGTTTCTTTCGAGAAAACTCATTTTCTTCTATGTGCCATGCCGGCTGTAAGTAAAAGCACGGTAACAACAGTGCTTTTCAGGTAGCTTCGGGGCCGCATCAACGGAGCTTTCATAATGGGAAAACTAGCCTTGTGCCGTCAGCCTCTAATTTCTAGGTTGACACGCAGCATACACGCAGGAGCAGAACTTCCTGGTTCTACGCAGTGTTCTGGTACTGAAACGGGTGCTGAAGCAAGGCCCCTAGGAGTGTTGAAAAGCTTACTACCTTGAAACTAAAGCAGAACAACGATGAAGGCCTCATGGAGCTGCTGCACGCCTCTCGTTTTGCAAGGATAATCAGGGCCTTACTTCGAAGCTTGGGCTCACGTTGACTTTCACTTTAGGTATAGCGCAGAGCAGGGTGAGCTTCCAACAAGGAACTGGAAACCCAAGGTTTCTTAGGAGAAAACTCAGTTTCTTCTCAGAACCATGCCGGCAGTGAGGAAAACCCCGGCAACAACAATGCTTTTCAGGTAGCTTCGAGGCCGCATGAACGGAGCTTTCATAATGGCAAAAGAAGCCTTATGCCATCAGTCTCCAATTTCTAGGTTGACACGCAGCATACACGCAGGACCAGAGCTTACTGTCTCTACGCAGTGTTCTGGTACCGAAACGGTTGCTTAAGCAAAGTCCCTAGGAATGTTGGAAAGCTTACTACCGTGAAACTAAAGCAGAACAGCGATGAAGGCCTCATGGAGCTGCTGCACGCCTCCCGTATTGCCAGCATAATCAGGGCCTTACTTCGAGGCTAGTGCTCACATTGATTTTCACGTTTGGTATAGAGCAGAGCCGGTGAGCTTCCAACTAGGAACTGGAAGCACAAGGTTTCTTTGGAGAAAACTCATTTTCTTCTATGTGCCATGCCGGCTGTAAGTAAAAGCACGGTAATAACAGTGCTTTTCAGGTAGCTTCGAGGCCGCATGAATGGAGCTTTCAAAATGGGAAAACTAGCCTTGTGCCATCAGTCTCTAATTTCTAGGTTGACACGCAGCATACACGCAGGAGCAGAGCTTCCTGGTTCTACGCAGTGTTCTGGTACTGAAACGGGTGCTGAAGCAAGGCCCCTAGGAGTGTTGAAAAGCTTACTACCTTGAAACTAAAGCAGAACAACGATGAAGGCCTCATGGAGCTGCTGCACCCCTCTCGTTTTGCAAGGATAATCAGGGCCTTATTTCGAAGCTTGGGCTCACGTTGACTTTCACTTTAGGTATAGCGCAGAACAGGGTGAGCTTCCAACAAGGAACTGGAAACCCAAGGTTTCTTAGGAGAAAACTCAGTTTCTTCTCAGAACCATGCCGGCAGTGAGGAAAACCCCGGCAACAACAATGCTTTTCAGGTAGCTTCGAGGCCGCATGAACGGAGCTTTCATAATGGCAAAAGAAGCCTTATGCCATCAGTCTCCAATTTCTAGGTTGACACGCAGCATACACGCAGGACCAGAGCTTACTGTCTCTACGCAGTGTTCTGGTACCGAAACGGTTGCTTAAGCAAAGTCCCTAGGAATGTTGGAAAGCTTACTACCGTGAAACTAAAGCAGAAGAGCGATGAAGGCCTCATGGAGCTGCTGCACGCCTCCCGTTTTGCCAGCATAATCAGGGCCTTACTTCGAGGCTAGTGCTCACATTGACTTTCACGTTTGGTATAGAGCAGAGCCGGGTGAGCTTCCAACTAGGAACTGGAAGCACAAGGTTTCTTTCGAGAAAACTCATTTTCTTCTATGTGCCATGCCGGCTGTAAGTAAAAGCACGGTAACAACAGTGCTTTTCAGGTAGCTTCGAGGCCGCATGAATGGAGCTTTCAAAACGGGAAAACTAACCTTGTGCCATCAGTCTCTAATTTCTAGGTTGACACGCAGCATACACGCAGGAGCAGAGCTTCCTGGTTCTACGCAGTGTTCTGGTACTGAAACGGGTGCTGAAGCAAGTCCCCTAGGAGTGTTGAAAAGCTTACTACCTTAAAACTAAAGCAGAACAACGATGAAGGCCTCATGGAGCTGATGCACGCCTCTCGTTTTGCAAGGATAATCAGGGCCTTACTTCGAAGCTTGGGCTCACGTTGACTTTCACTTTAGGTATAGCGCAGAGCAGGGTGAGCTTCCAACAAGGAACTGGAAACCCAAGGTTTCTTAGGAGAAAACTCAGTTTCTTCTCAGAACCATGCCGGCAGTGAGGAAAACCCCGGCAACAACAATGCTTTTCAGGTAGCTTCGAGGCCGCATGAACGGAGCTTTCATAATGGCAAAAGAAGCCTTATGCCATCAGTCTCCAATTTCTAGGTTGACACGCAGCATACACGCAGGACCAGAGCTTACTGTCTCTACGCAGTGTTCTGGTACCGAAACGGTTGCTTAAGCAAAGTCCCTAGGAATGTTGGAAAGCTTACTACCGTGAAACTAAAGCAGAACAGCGATGAAGGCCTCATGGAGCTGCTGCACGCCTCCCGTTTTGCCAGGATAATCAGGGCCTTACTTCGAGGCTAGTGCTCACATTGACTTTCACGTTTGGTATAGAGCAGAGCCGGGTGAGCTTCCAACTAGGAACTGGAAGCACAAGGTTTCTTTCGAGAAAACTCATTTTCTTCTATGTGCCATGCCTGCTGTAAGTAAAAGCACGGTAACAACAGTGCTTTTCAGGTAGCTTCGGGGCCGCATCAACGGAGCTTTCATAATGGGAAAACTAGCCTTGTGCCGTCAGTCTCTAATTTCTAGGTTGACACGCAGCATACACGCAGGAGCAGAGCTTCCTGGTTCTACGCAGTGTTCTGGTACTGAAACGGGTGCTGAAGCAAGGCCCCTAGGAGTGTTGAAAAGCTTACTACCTTGAAACTAAAGCAGAACAACGATGAAGGCCTCATGGAGCTGCTGCACACCTCTAGTTTTGCAAGGATAATCAGGGCCTTACTTCGAAGCTTGGGCTCACGTTGACTTTCACTTTAGGTATAGCGCAGAGCAGGGTGAGCTTCCAACAAGGAACTGGAAACCCAAGGTTTCTTAGGAGAAAACTCATTTTCTTCTCAGAACCATGCCGGCAGTGAGGAAAACCCCGGCAACAACAATGCTTCTCAGGTAGCTTCGAGGCCGCATGAACGGAGCTTTCATAATGGGAAAAGAAGCCTTATGCCATCAGTCTCCAATTTCTAGGTTGACACGCAGCATACACGCAGGACCAGAGCTTACTGTCTCTACGCAGTGTTCTGGTACCGAAACGGTTGCTTAAGCAAAGTCCCTAGGAATGTTGGAAAGCTTACTACCGTGAAACTAAAGCAGAACAGCGATGAAGGCCTCATGGAGCTGCTGCACGCCTCCCGTTTTGCCAGCATAATCAGGGCCTTACTTCGAGGCTAGTGCTCACATTGACTTTCACTTTTGGTATAGAGCAGAGCCGGGTGAGCTTCCAACTAGGAACTGGAAGCACAAGGTTTCTTTCGAGAAAACTCATTTTCTTCTATGTGCCATGCCGGCTGTAAGTAAAAGCACGGTAACAACAGTGCTTTTCAGGTAGCTTCGGGGCCGCATCAACGGAGCTTTCATAATGGCAAAAGAAGCCTTATGCCATCAGTCTCCAATTTCTAGGTTGACACGCAGCATACACGCAGGACCAGAGCTTACTGTCTCTACGCAGTGTTCTGGTACCGAAACGGTTGCTTAAGCAAAGTCCCTAGGAATGTTGGAAAGCTTACTACCGTGAAACTAAAGCAGAACAGCGATGAAGGCCTCATGGAGCTGCTGCACGCCTCCCGTTTTGCCAGGATAATCAGGGCCTTACTTCGAGGCTAGTGCTCACATTGACTTTCACGTTTGGTATAGAGCAGAGCCGGGTGAGCTTCCAACTAGGAACTGGAAGCACAAGGTTTCTTTCGAGAAAACTCATTTTCTTCTATGTGCCATGCCTGCTGTAAGTAAAAGCACGGTAACAACAGTGCTTTTCAGGTAGCTTCGGGGCCGCATCAACGGAGCTTTCATAATGGGAAAACTAGCCTTGTGCCGTCAGTCTCTAATTTCTAGGTTGACACGCAGCATACACGCAGGAGCAGAGCTTCCTGGTTCTATGCAGTGTTCTGGTACTGAAAAGGGTGCTGAAGCAAGGCCCCTAGGAGTGTTGAAAAGCTTACTACCTTGAAACTACAGCAGAACAACGATGAAGGCCTCATGGAGCTGCTGCACGCCTCTCGTTTTGCAAGGATAATCAGGGCCTTACTTCGAAGATTAGGCTCACGTTGACTTTCACTTTAGGTATAGCGCAGAGCAGGGTGAGCTTCCAACAAGGAACTGGAAACCCAAGGTTTCTTAGGAGAAAACTCATTTTCTTCTCAGAACCATGCCGGCAGTGAGGAAAACCCCGGCAACAACAATGCTTTTCAGGTAGCTTCGAGGCCGCATGAACGGAGCTTTCATAATGGCAAAAGAAGCCTTATGCCATCAGTCTCCAATTTCTAGGTTGACACGCAGCATACACGCAGGACCAGAGCTTACTGTCTCTACGCAGTGTTCTGGTACCGAAACGGTTGCTTAAGCAAAGTCCTTAGGAGTCTTGGAAAGCTTACTACCGTGAAACTAAAGCAGAACAGCGATGAAGGCCTCATGGAGCTGATGCACGCCTCCCGTTTTGCCAGGATAATCAGGGCCTTACTTCGAGGCTAGTGCTCACATTGACTTTCACGTTTGGTATAGAGCAGAGCAGGGTGAGCTTCCAACTAGGAACTGGAAGCACAAGGTTTCTTTCGAGAAAACTCATTTTCTTCTATGTGCCATGCCGGCTGTAAGTAAAAGCACGGTAACAACAGTGCTTTTCAGGTAGCTTCGAGGCCGCATGAATGGAGCTTTCAAAACGGGAAAACAAGCCTTGTGCCATCAGTCTCTAATTTCTAGGTTGACACGCAGCATACACGCAGGAGCAGAGCTTCCTGGTTCTACACAGTGTTCTGGTACTGAAACGGGTGCTGAAGCAAGGCCCCGAGGAGTGTTGAAAAGCTTACTACCTTGAAACTAAAGCAGAACAACGATGAAGGCCTCATGGAGCTGCTGCACGCCTCTCGTTTTACAAGGATAATCAGGGCCTTACTTCGAAGCTTGGGCTCACGTTGACTTTCACTTTAGGTATAGCGCAGAGCAGGGTGAGCTTCCAACAAGGAACTGGAAACCCAAGGTTTCTTAGGAGAAAACTCAGTTTCTTCTCAGAACCATGCCGGCAGTGAGGAAAACCCCGGCAACAACAATGCTTTTCAGGTAGCTTCGAGGCCGCATGAACGGAGCTTTCATAATGGCAAAAGAAGCCTTATGCCATCAGTCTCCAATTTCTAGGTTGACACGCAGCATACACGCAGGACCAGAGCTTACTGTCTCTACGCAGTGTTCTGGTACCGAAACGGTTGCTTAAGCAAAGTCCCTAGGAATGTTGGAAAGCTTACTACCGTGAAACTAAAGCAGAACAGCGATGAAGGCCTCATGGAGCTGCTGCACGCCTCCCGTTTTGCCAGCATAATCAGGGCCTTACTTCGAGGCTAGTGCTCACATTGACTTTCACGTTTGGTATAGAGCAGAGCCGGGTGAGCTTCCAACTAGGAACTGGAAGCACAAGGTTTCTTTCGAGAAAACTCATTTTCTTCTATGTGCCATGCCGGCTGTAAGTAAAAGCACGGTAACAACAGTGCTTTTCAGGTAGCTTCGAGGCCGCATGAATGGAGCTTTCAAAACGGGAAAACTAACCTTGTGCCATCAGTCTCTAATTTCTAGGTTGACACGCAGCATACACGCAGGAGCAGAGCTTCCTGGTTCTACGCAGTGTTCTGGTACTGAAACGGGTGCTGAAGCAAGGTCCCTAGGAATGTTGAAAAGCTTACTACCTTGAAACTAAAGCAGAACAACGATGAAGGCCTCATGGAGATGCTGCACACCTCTCGTTTTGCAAGGATAATCAGGGCCTTACTTCGAAGCTTGGGCTCACGTTGACTTTCACTTTAGGTATAGCGCAGAGCAGGGTGAGCTTCCAA
Source organism: Eubalaena glacialis (assembly GCF_028564815.1). Taxonomy (NCBI): domain Eukaryota; kingdom Metazoa; phylum Chordata; class Mammalia; order Artiodactyla; family Balaenidae; genus Eubalaena; species Eubalaena glacialis. The sequence continues at coordinate 179,751 of NW_026871395.1, forward strand.
CAAGGAACTGGAAACCCAAGGTTTCTTAGGAGAAAACTCATTTTCTTCTCAGAACCATGCCGGCAGTGAGGAAAACCCTGGCAACAACAATGCTTTTCAGGTAGCTTCGAGGCCGCATGAACGGAGCTTTCATAATGGGAAAAGAAGCCTTATGCCATCAGTCTCCAATTTCTAGGTTGACACGCAGCATACACGCAGGACCAGAGCTTACTGTCTCTACGCAGTGTTCTGGTACCGAAACGGTTGCTTAAGCAAAGTCCCTAGGAGTCTTGGAAAGCTTACTACCGTGAAACTAAAGCAGAACAGCGATGAAGGCCTCATGGAGCTGCTGCACGCCTCCCGTTTTGCCAGGATAATCAGGGCCTTACTTCGAGGCTAGTGCTCACATTGACTTTCACTTTTGGTATAGAGCAGAGCCGGGTGAGCTTCCAACTAGGAACTGGAAGCACAAGGTTTCTTTCGAGAAAACTCATTTTCTTCTATGTGCCATGCCAGCTGTAAGTAAAAGCACGGTAACAACAGTGCTTTTCAGGTAGCTTCGGGGCCGCATCAACGGAGCTTTCATAATGGGAAAACTAGCCTTGTGCCGTCAGTCTCTAATTTCTAGGTTGACACACAGCATACACGCAGGAGCAGAGCTTCCTGGTTCTACGCAGTGTTCTGGTACTGAAACGGGTGCTGAAGCAAGTCCCCTAGGAGTGTTGAAAAGCTTACTACCTTAAAACTAAAGCAGAACAACGATGAAGGCCTCATGGAGCTGATGCACGCCTCTCGTTTTGCAAGGATAATCAGGGCCTTACTTCGAAGCTTGGGCTCACGTTGACTTTCACTTTAGGTATAGCGCAGAGCAGGGTGAGCTTCCAACAAGGAACTGGAAACCCAAGGTTTCTTAGGAGAAAACTCAGTTTCTTCTCAGAACCATGCCGGCAGTGAGGAAAACCCCGGCAACAACAATGCTTTTCAGGTAGCTTCGAGGCCGCATGAACGGAGCTTTCATAATGGCAAAAGAAGCCTTATGCCATCAGTCTCCAATTTCTAGGTTGACACGCAGCATATACGCAGGACCAGAGCTTACTGTCTCTACGCAGTGTTCTGGTACCGAAACGGTTGCTTAAGCAAAGTCCCTAGGACTCTTGGAAAGCTTACTACCGTGAAACTAAAGCAGAACAGCGATGAAGGCCTCATGGAGCTGCTGCACGCCTCCCGTGTTGCCAGCATAATCAGGGCCTTACTTCGAGGCTAGTGCTCACATTGACTTTCACGTTTGGTATAGAGCAGAGCCGGGTGAGCTTCCAACTAGGAACTGGAAGCACAAGGTTTCTTTCGAGAAAACTCATTTTCTTCTATGTGCCATGCCGGCTGTAAGTAAAAGCACGGTAACAACAGTGCTTTTCAGGTAGCTTCGAGGCCGCATGAATGGAGCTTTCAAAACGGGAAAACAAGCCTTGTGCCATCAGTCTCTAATTTCTAGGATGACACGCAGCATACACGCAGGAGCAGAGCTTCCTGGTTCTACGCAGTGTTCTGGTACTGAAACGGGTGCTGAAGCAAGGCCCCTAGGAGTGTTGAAAAGCTTACTACCTTGAAACTAAAGCAGAACAACGATGAAGGCCTCATGGAGCTGCTGCACGCCTCTCGTTTTGCAAGGAAAATCAGGGCCTTACTTCGAAGCTTGGGCTCACGTTGAATTTCACTTTAGGTATAGCGCAGAGCAGGGTGAGCTTCCAACAAGGAACTGGAAACCCAAGTTTTCTTAGGAGAAAACTCATTTTCTTCTCAGAACCATGCCGGCAGTGAGGAAAACCCCGGCAACAACAATGTTTTTCAGGTAGCTTCGAGGCCGCATGAACGGAGCTTTCATAATGGGAAAAGAAGCCTTATGCCATCAGTCTCCAATTTCTAGGTTGACACGCAGCATACACGCAGGACCAGAGCTTACTGTCTCTACGCAGTGTTCTGGTACCGAAACGGTTGCTTAAGCAAAGTCCCTAGGAGTCTTGGAAAGCTTACTACCGTGAAACTAAAGCAGAACAGCGATGAAGGCCTCATGGAGTGCTGCACGCCTCCCGTTTTGCCAGGATAATCAGGGCCTTACTTCGAGGCTAGTGCTCACATTGACTTTCACGTTTGGTATAGAGCAGAGCCGGGTGAGCTTCCAACTAGGAACTGGAAGCACAAGGTTTCTTTCGAGAAAACTCATTTTCTTCTATGTGCCATGCCGGCTATAAGTAAAAGCACGGTAACAACAGTGCTTTGCAGGTAGCTTCGAGGCCGCATGAATGGAGCTTTCAAAACGGGAAAACAAGCCTTGTGCCATCAGTCTCTAATTTCTAGGTTGACACGCAGCATACACGCAGGAGCAGAGCTTCCTGGTTCTACGCAGTGTTCTGGTACTGAAACGGGTGCTGAAGCAAGGCCCCTAGGAGTGTTGAAAAGCTTACTACCTTGAAACTAAAGCAGAACAACGATGAAGGCCTCATGGAGCTGCTGCACGCCTCTCGTCTTGCAAGGAAAATCAGGGCCTTACTTCGAAGCTTGGGCTCACGTTGAATTTCACTTTCGGTATAGCGCAGAGCAGGGTGAGCTTCCAACAAGGAACTGGAAACCCAAGTTTTCTTAGGAGAAAACTCATTTTCTTCTCAGAACCATGCCGGCAGTGAGGAAAACCCCGGCAACAACAATGCTTTTCAGGTAGCTTCGAGGCCGCATGAACGGAGCTTTCATAATGGGAAAAGAAGCCTTATGCCATCAGTCTCCAATTTCTAGGTTGACACGCAGCATACACGCAGGACCAGAGCTTACTGTCTCTACGCAGTGTTCTGGTACCGAAACGGTTGCTTAAGCAAAGTCCCTAGGAGTCTTGGAAAGCTTACTACCGTGAAACTAAAGCAGAACAGCGATGAAGGCCTCATGGAGTGCTGCACGCCTCCCGTTTTGCCAGGATAATCAGGGCCTTACTTCGAGGCTAGTGCTCACATTGACTTTCACGTTTGGTATAGAGCAGAGCCGGGTGAGCTTCCAACTAGGAACTGGAAGCACAAGGTTTCTTTCGAGAAAACTCATTTTCTTCTATGTGCCATGCCGGCTGTAAGTAAAAGCACGGTAACAACAGTGCTTTTCAGGTAGCTTCGGGGCCGCATCAACGGAGCTTTCATAATGGGAAAAAGCCTTGTGCCATCAGTCTCTAATTTCTAGGTTGACACGCAGCATACACGCAGGAGCAGAGCTTCCTGGTTCTACGCAGTGTTCTGGTACTGAAACGGGTGCTGAAGCCAGGCCCCTAGGAGTGTTGAAAAGCTTACTACCTTGAAACTAAAGCAGAACAACGATGAAGGCCTCATGGAGCTGCTGCACGCCTCTCGTTTTGCAAGGATAATCAGGGCCTTACTTCGAAGCTTGGGCTCACGTTGACTTTCACTTTAGGTATAGCGCAGAGCAGGGTGAGCTTCCAACAAGGAACTGGAAACCCAAGGTTTCTTAGGAGAAAACTCAGTTTCTTCTCAGAACCATGCCGGCAGTGAGGAAAACCCCGGCAACAACAATGCTTTTCAGGTAGCTTCGAGGCCGCATGAACGGAGCTTTCATAATGGCAAAAGAAGCCTTATGCCATCAGTCTCCAATTTCTAGGTTGACACGCAGCATACACGCAGGACCAGAGCTTACTGTCTCTACGCAGTGTTCTGGTACCGAAACGGTTGCTTAAGCAAAGTCCCTAGGAGTCTTGGAAAGCTTACTACCGTGAAACTAAAGCAGAACAGCGATGAAGGCCTCATGGAGCTGCTGCACGCCTCCCGTTTTGCCAGGATAATCAGGGCCTTACTTCGAGGCTAGTGCTCACATTGACTTTCATGTTTGGTATAGAGCAGAGCCGGGTGAGCTTCCAACTAGGAACTGGAAGCACAAGGTTTCTTTCGAGAAAACTCATTTTCTTCTATGTGCCATGCCGGCTGTAAGTAAAAGCACGGTAACAACAGTGCTTTTCAGGTAGCTTCGAGGCCGCATGAATGGAGCTTTCAAAACGGGAAAACAAGCCTTGTGCCATCAGTCTCTAATTTCTAGGTTGACACGCAGCATACACGCAGGAGCAGAGCTTCCTGGTTCTACGCAGTGTTCTGGTACTGAAACGGGTGCTGAAGCAAGTCCCCTAGGAGTGTTGAAAAGCTTACTACCTTGAAACTAAAGCAGAACAACGATGAAGGCCTCATGGAGCTGCTGCACGCCTCTCGTTTTGCAAGGATAATCAGGGCCTTACTTCGAAGCTTGGGCTCACGTTGACTTTCACTTTAGGTATAGCGCAGAGCAGGGTGAGCTTCCAACAAGGAACTGGAAACCCAAGGTTTCTTAGGAGAAAACTCATTTTCTTCTCAGAACCATGCCGGCAGTGAGGAAAACCCCGGCAACAACAATGCTTTTCAGGTAGCTTCGAGGCCGCATGAACGGAGCTTTCATAATGGGAAAAGAAGCCTTATGCCATCAGTCTCCAATTTCTAGGTTGACACGCAGCATACACGCAGGACCAGAGCTTACTGTCTCTACGCAGTGTTCTGGTACCGAAACGGTTGCTTAAGCAAAGTCCCTAGGAGTCTTGGAAAGCTTACTACCGTGAAACTAAAGCAGAACAGCGATGAAGGCCTCATGGAGCTGCTGCACGCCTCCCGTTTTGCCAGGATAATCAGGGCCTTACTTCGAGGCTAGTGCTCACCTTGACTTTCACGTTTGGTATAGAGCAGAGCCGGGTGAGCTTCCAACTAGGAACTGGAAGCACAAGGTTTCTTTCGAGAAAACTCATTTTCTTCTATGTGCCATGCCGGCTGTAAGTAAAAGCACGGTAACAACAGTGCTTTTCAGGTAGCTTCGGGGCCGCATCAACGGAGCTTTCATAATGGGAAAACTAGCCTTGTGCCGTCAGCCTCTAATTTCTAGGTTGACACGCAGCATACACGCAGGAGCAGAACTTCCTGGTTCTACGCAGTGTTCTGGTACTGAAACGGGTGCTGAAGCAAGGCCCCTAGGAGTGTTGAAAAGCTTACTACCTTGAAACTAAAGCAGAACAACGATGAAGGCCTCATGGAGCTGCTGCACGCCTCTCGTTTTGCAAGGATAATCAGGGCCTTACTTCGAAGCTTGGGCTCACGTTGACTTTCACTTTAGGTATAGCGCAGAGCAGGGTGAGCTTCCAACAAGGAACTGGAAACCCAAGGTTTCTTAGGAGAAAACTCAGTTTCTTCTCAGAACCATGCCGGCAGTGAGGAAAACCCCGGCAACAACAATGCTTTTCAGGTAGCTTCGAGGCCGCATGAACGGAGCTTTCATAATGGCAAAAGAAGCCTTATGCCATCAGTCTCCAATTTCTAGGTTGACACGCAGCATACACGCAGGACCAGAGCTTACTGTCTCTCCGCAGTGTTCTGGTACCGAAACGGTTGCTTAAGCAAAGTCCCTAGGAATGTTGGAAAGCTTACTACCGTGAAACTAAAGCAGAACAGCGATGAAGGCCTCATGGAGCTGCTGCACGCCTCCCGTATTGCCAGCATAATCAGGGCCTTACTTCGAGGCTAGTGCTCACATTGATTTTCACGTTTGGTATAGAGCAGAGCCGGTGAGCTTCCAACTAGGAACTGGAAGCACAAGGTTTCTTTGGAGAAAACTCATTTTCTTCTATGTGCCATGCCGGCTGTAAGTAAAAGCACGGTAATAACAGTGCTTTTCAGGTAGCTTCGAGGCCGCATGAATGGAGCTTTCAAAATGGGAAAACTAGCCTTGTGCCATCAGTCTCTAATTTCTAGGTTGACACGCAGCATACACGCAGGAGCAGAGCTTCCTGGTTCTACGCAGTGTTCTGGTACTGAAACGGGTGCTGAAGCAAGGCCCCTAGGAGTGTTGAAAAGCTTACTACCTTGAAACTAAAGCAGAACAACGATGAAGGCCTCATGGAGCTGCTGCACCCCTCTCGTTTTGCAAGGATAATCAGGGCCTTATTTCGAAGCTTGGGCTCACGTTGACTTTCACTTTAGGTATAGCGCAGAGCAGGGTGAGCTTCCAACAAGGAACTGGAAACCCAAGGTTTCTTAGGAGAAAACTCATTTTCTCCTCAGAACCATGCCGGCAGTGAGGAAAACCCCGGCAACAACAATGCTTTTCAGGTAGCTTCGAGGCCGCATGAACGGAGCTTTCATAATGGGAAAAGAAGCCTTATGCCATCAGTCTCCAATTTCTAGGTTGACACGCAGCATACACGCAGGACCAGAGCTTACTGTCTCTACGCAGTGTTCTGGTACCGAAACGGTTGCTTAAGCAAAGTCCCTAGGAATGTTGGAAAGCTACTACCGTGAAACTAAAGCAGAACAGCGATGAAGGCCTCATGGAGCTGCTGCACGCCTCCCGTTTTACCAGCATAATCAGGGCCTTACTTCGAGGCTAGTGCTCACATTGACTTTCACGTTTGGTATAGAGCAGAGCAGGGTGAGCTTCCAACTAGGAACTGGAAGCACAAGGTTTCTTTCGAGAAAACTCATTTTCTTCTATGAACCATGCCAGCTGTAAGTAAAAGCACGGTAACTACAGTGCTTTTCAGGTAGCTTCGGGGCCGCATCAACGGAGCTTTCATAATGGGAAAACTAGCCTTGTGCCATCAGTCTCTAATTTCTAGGTTGACACGCAGCATACACGCAGGAGCAGAGCTTCCTGGTTCTACGCAGGGTTCTGGTACTGAAACGGGTGCTGAAGCAAGTCCCCTAGGAGTGTTGAAAAGCTTACTACCTTGAAACTAAAGCAGAACAACGATGAAGGCCTCATGGAGCTGCTGCACGCCTCTCGTTTTGCAAGGATAATCAGGGCCTTACTTCGAAGCTTGGGCTCACGTTGACTTTCACTTTAGGTATAGCGCAGAGCAGGGTGAGCTTCCAACAAGGAACTGGAAACCCAAGGTTTCTTAGGAGAAAACTCATTTTCTTCTCAGAACCATGCCGGCAGTGAGGAAAACCCCGGCAACAACAATGCTTTTCAGGTAGCTTCGAGGCCGCATGAACGGAGCTTTCATAATGGGAAAAGAAGCCTTATGCCATCAGTCTCCAATTTCTAGGTTGACACGCAGCATACACGCAGGACCAGAGCTTACTGTCTCTACGCAGTGTTCTGGTACCGAAACGGTTGCTTAAGCAAAGTCCCTAGGAGTCTTGGAAAGCTTACTACCGTGAAACTAAAGCAGAACAGCGATGAAGGCCTCATGGAGCTGCTGCACGCCTCCCGTTTTGCCAGGATAATCAGGGCCTTACTTCGAGGCTAGTGCTCACATTGACTTTGACGTTTGGTATAGAGCAGAGCAGGGTGAGCTTCCAACTAGGAACTGGAAGCACAAGGTTTCTTTCGAGAAAACTCATTTTCTTCTATGTGCCATGCCGGCTGTAAGTAAAAGCACGGTAACAACAGTGCTTTTCAGGTAGCTTCGAGGCCGCATGAATGGAGCTTT
>NW_026871396.1:0-12500 GCF_028564815.1 Eubalaena glacialis
TTACGTGCTAAGTGGTATCTAGAGAGTGGGATAGGTTTAATAAATACCCTAATCCTAACGTGTACCCTAACCCTAACCCATACCCTAACCCTAACGCGTACCCTAACCCTAACCCAAACCCTAACCCTAACACGTACGCTAATCCTAACCCGTACCCTTAACCAATCCCTAACCCTAAAACTAACCCTAACCCTAACCCTAACCCATACCCTACGCCGTACCCTCACCCGTACCCTAACCCGTACCCTAAGCCGTACCCTAACCCTAAACCTAACCCTAACCCATGCGCTACGCCGTACCCTCACCCGTACCCTAACCCGTATCCTAAGCCGTACCCTAACCCTAACCCTAACCCTAACCTATACCCTACGCCGTACCCTCACCCGTACCCTAACCCGTACCCTAAGCCGTACCCTAACCCTAACACTAACCCTAACCCTAACCCTAACACATACCCTACGCCGTACCCTCACCCGTACCCTCACCCGTACCCTAAGCCGTACCCTAACCCTAACCCTAACCCTAACCCTAACCCTAACCCTAACCCCTACCCTACGCCGTACCCTCACCCGTACCCTATCCCATACCCTAAGCCGTACCCTAACCCTAACACTAACCCTAACCCTAACCATAACTCTAAACTACCCTTGACTGCTTTTGCCTCCATTAGATTTCCTAAGCACTAGTGTTTTAAGGAACAGGTTAAAAAGAAAATCCTAATGTGATTTTTTTATAATGTGTTTATTCTTTATCTTATCCTAGTGACTAAAATCTTCTCCATGGCTGGACCCCAAATAATATTCCTTTACGTGCTAAGTGGTATCTAGAGAGTGGGATAGGTTTAATAAATACCCTAATCCTAACGTGTACCCTAACCCTAACCCACACCCTAACCCTAACACGTACGCTAATCCTAACCCGTACCCTAAACCAATCCCTAACCCTAAAACTAACCCTAACCCTAACCCTAACCCTAACCCATACCCTACGCCGTACCCTCACCCGTACCCTAACCCGTACCCTAAGCCGTACCCTAACCCTAACCCTAACCCATACGCTACGCCGTACCCTCACCCGTACCCTAACCCGTATCCTAAGCCGTACCCTAACCCTAACCCTAACCCTAACCTATACCCTACGCCGTACCCTCACCCGTACCCTCACCCGTACCCTAAGCCGTACCCTAACCCTAACCCTAACCCTAACCCTAACCCATACCCTACGCCGTACCCTCACCCGTACCCTAACCCGTACCCTAAGCCGTACCCTAACCCTAAACCTAACCCTAACCCATACGCTACGCCGTACCCTCACCCGTACCCTAACCCGTATCCTAAGCCGTACCCTAACCCTAACCCTAACCCTAACCTTTACCCTACGCCGTACCCTCAGCCGTACCCTAACCCGTACCCTAAGCCGTACCCTAAGCCGTACCCTAACCCTAACCCTAACCCATACCCTACGCCGTACCCTAACCCGTACCCTAACCCGTATCCTAAGCCGTACCCTAACCCTAACCAATACCCTACGCAGTACCCTCACCCGTACACTCACCCGTACCCTAAGCCGTACCCTAACCCTAACCCTAACCCTAACCCTAACGCCTACCCTACGCCGTACCCTCACCCGTACCCTATCCCATACCCTAAGCCGTACCCTAACCCTAACACTAACCCTAACCCTAACCCTAACCCTAAACTACCCTTGACTGCTTTTGCCTCCATTAGATTTCCTAAGCACTAGTGTTTTAAGGAACAGGTTAAAAAGAAAATCCTAATGTGATTTTTTTATAATGTGTTTATTCTTTATCTTATCCTAGTGACTAAAATCTTCTCCATGGCTGGACCCCAAATAATATTCCTTTACGTGCTAAGTGGTATCTAGAGAGTGGGATAGGTTTAATAAATACCCTATTCCTAACGTGTACCCTAACCTAACCCATACCCTAACCCTAACGCGTACCCTAACCCTAACCCAAACCCTAACCCTAACACGTACGCTAATCCTAACCCGTACCCTAAAACAATCCCTAACCCTAAAACTAACCCTAACCCTAACCCTAACCCTAACCCATACCCTACGCCGTACCCTCACCCGTACCCTAACCCGTACCCTAAGCCGTACCCTAAGCCGTACCCTAACCCTAACCCTAACCCTAACCCATACGCTACGCCGTACCCTCACCCGTACCCTAACCCGTATCCTAAGCCGTACCCTAACCCTAACCCTAACCCTAACCTATACCCTACGCCGTACCCTCACCCGTACCCTAACCCGTACCCTAAGCCGTACCCTAACCCTAACCCTAACCCTAACCCTAACCCATACCCTATCCCGTACCCTAACCCGTATCCTAAGCCGTACCCTAACCCTAAACAATACCCTACGCAGTACCCTCACCCGTACCCTCACCCGTACCCTAAGCAGTACCCTAACCCTAACCCTAACCCTAACCCTAACCCTAACCCTAACCCCTACCCTACGCCGTACCCTCACCCGTACCCTATCCCATACCCTAAGCCGTACCCTAACCCTAACACTAACCCTAACCCTAACTCTAACCCTAAACTACCCTTGACTGCTTTTGCCTCCATTAGATTTCCTAAGCACTAGTGTTTTAAGGAACAGGTTAAAAAGAAAATCCTAATGTGATTTTTTTATAATGTGTTTATTCTTTATCTTATCCTAGTGACTAAAATCTTCTCCATGGCTGGACCCCAAATAATATTCCTTTACGTGCTAAGTGGTATCTAGAGAGTGGGATAGGTTTAATAAATACCCTAATCCTAACGTGTACCCTAACCCTAAACCACACCCTAACCCTAACACGTACGCTAATCCTAACCCGTACCCTAAACCAATCCCTAACCCTAAAACTAACCCTAACCCTAACCCTAACCCTAACCCATACCCAACGCCGTACCCTCACCCGTACCCTAACCCATACCCTAAGCCGTACCGTAACCCTAACCCTAACCCATACGCTACGCCGTACCCTCACCCGTACCCTCACCCGTACCCTAAGCCGTACCCTAACCCTAACCCTAACCCTAACCCTAACCCATACCCTACGCCGTACCCTCACCCGTACCCTAACCCGTACCCTAAGCCGTACCCTAACCCTAAACCTAACCCTAACCCATACGCTACGCCGTACCCTCACCCGTACCCTAACCCGTATCCTAAGCCGTACCCTAACCCTAACCCTAACCCTAACCTATACCCTACGCCGTACCCTCACCCGTACCCTAACCCGTACCCTAAGCCGTACCCTAACCCTAACCCTAACCCTAACCCATACCCTACGCCGTACCCTAACCCGTACCCTAACCCGTATCCTAAGCCGTACCCTAACCCTAACCAATACCCTACGCAGTACCCTCACCCGTACCCTCACCCGTACCCTAAGCCGTACCCTAACCCTAACCCTAACCCTAACCCTAACCCTAACCCTAACCCCTACCCTACGCCGTACCCTCACCCGTACCCTATCCCATACCCTAAGCCGTACCCTAACCCTAACACTAACCCTAACCCTAACCCTAACTCTAAACTACCCTTGACTGCTTTTGCCTCCATTAGATTTCCTAAGCACTAGTGTTTTAAGGAACAGGTTAAAAAGAAAATCCTAATGTGATTTTTTTATAATGTGTTTATTCTTTATCTTATCCTAGTGACTAAAATCTTCTCCAGGGCTGGAACCCAAATAATATTCCTTTACGTGCTAAGTGGTATCTAGAGAGTGGGATAGGTTTAATAAATACCCTAATCCTAACGTGTACCCTAACCCTAACCCATACCCTAACCCTAACGCGTACCCTAACCCTAACCCAAACCCTAACCCTAACACATACGCTAATCCTAACCCGTACCCTAAAACAATCCCTAACCCTAAAACTAACCCTAACCCTAACCCTAACCCTAACCCATACCCTACGCCGTACCCTCACCCGTACCCTAACCCGTACCCTAAGCCGTACCCTAACCCTAAACCTAACCCTAACCCATACGCTACGCCGTACCCTCACCCGTACCCTAACCCGTATCCTAAGCCGTACCCTAACCCTAACCCTAACCCTAACCTATACCCTACGCCGTACCCTCACCCGTACCCTAACCCGTACCCTAAGCCGTACCCTAACCCTAACCCTAACCCTAACCCATACCCTACGCCGTACCCTAACCCGTACCCTAACCCGTATCCTAAGCCGTACCCTAACCCTAACCAATACCCTACGCAGTACCCTCACCCGTACCCTCACCCGTACCCTAAGCCGTACCCTAACCCTAACCCTAACCCTAACCCTAACGCCTACACTACGCCGTACCCTCACCCGTACCCTATCCCATACCCTAAGCCGTACCCTAACCCTAACACTAACCCTAACCCTAACCCTAACCCTAAACTACCCTTGACTGCTTTTGCCTCCATTAGATTTCCTAAGCACTAGTGTTTTAAGGAACAGGTTAAAAAGAAAATCCTAATGTGATTTTTTTATAATGTGTTTATTCTTTATCTTATCCTAGTGACTAAAATCTTCTCCATGGCTGGACCCCAAATAATATTCCTTTACGTGCTAAGTGGTATCTAGAGAGTGGGATAGGTTTAATAAATACCCTAATCCTAACGTGTACCCTAACCCTAACCCATACCCTAACCCTAACGCGTACCCTAACCCTAACCCAAACCCTAACCCTAACACGTACGCTAATCCTAACCCGTACCCTTAACCAATCCCTAACCCTAAAACTAACCCTAACCCTAACCCTAACCCATACCCTACGCCGTACCCTCACCCGTACCCTAACCCGTACCCTAAGCCGTACCCTAACCCTAAACCTAACCCTAACCCATGCGCTACGCCGTACCCTCACCCGTACCCTAACCCGTATCCTAAGCCGTACCCTAACCCTAACCCTAACCCTAACCTATACCCTACGCCGTACCCTCACCCGTACCCTAACCCGTACCCTAAGCCGTACCCTAACCCTAACACTAACCCTAACCCTAACCCTAACACATACCCTACGCCGTACCCTCACCCGTACCCTCACCCGTACCCTAAGCCGTACCCTAACCCTAACCCTAACCCTAACCCTAACCCTAACCCTAACCCCTACCCTACGCCGTACCCTCACCCGTACCCTATCCCATACCCTAAGCCGTACCCTAACCCTAACACTAACCCTAACCCTAACCATAACTCTAAACTACCCTTGACTGCTTTTGCCTCCATTAGATTTCCTAAGCACTAGTGTTTTAAGGAACAGGTTAAAAAGAAAATCCTAATGTGATTTTTTTATAATGTGTTTATTCTTTATCTTATCCTAGTGACTAAAATCTTCTCCATGGCTGGACCCCAAATAATATTCCTTTACGTGCTAAGTGGTATCTAGAGAGTGGGATAGGTTTAATAAATACCCTAATCCTAACGTGTACCCTAACCCTAACCCACACCCTAACCCTAACACGTACGCTAATCCTAACCCGTACCCTAAACCAATCCCTAACCCTAAAACTAACCCTAACCCTAACCCTAACCCTAACCCATACCCTACGCCGTACCCTCACCCGTACCCTAACCCGTACCCTAAGCCGTACCCTAACCCTAACCCTAACCCATACGCTACGCCGTACCCTCACCCGTACCCTAACCCGTATCCTAAGCCGTACCCTAACCCTAACCCTAACCCTAACCTATACCCTACGCCGTACCCTCACCCGTACCCTCACCCGTACCCTAAGCCGTACCCTAACCCTAACCCTAACCCTAACCCTAACCCATACCCTACGCCGTACCCTCACCCGTACCCTAACCCGTACCCTAAGCCGTACCCTAACCCTAAACCTAACCCTTAACCCATACGCTACGCCGTACCCTCACCCGTACCCTAACCCGTATCCTAAGCCGTACCCTAACCCTAACCCTAACCCTAACCTTTACCCTACGCCGTACCCTCAGCCGTACCCTAACCCGTACCCTAAGCCGTACCCTAAGCCGTACCCTAACCCTAACCCTAACCCATACCCTACGCCGTACCCTAACCCGTACCCTAACCCGTATCCTAAGCCGTACCCTAACCCTAACCAATACCCCCTACGCAGTACCCTCACCCGTACACTCACCCGTACCCTAAGCCGTACCCTAACCCTAACCCTAACCCTAACCCTAACGCCTACCCTACGCCGTACCCTCACCCGTACCCTATCCCATACCCTAAGCCGTACCCTAACCCCTAACACTAACCCTAACCCTAACCCTAACCCTAAACTACCCTTGACTGCTTTTGCCTCCATTAGATTTCCTAAGCACTAGTGTTTTAAGGAACAGGTTAAAAAGAAAATCCTAATGTGATTTTTTTTATAATGTGTTTATTCTTTATCTTATCCTAGTGACTAAAATCTTCTCCATGGCTGGACCCCAAATAATATTCCTTTACGTGCTAAGTGGTATCTAGAGAGTGGGATAGGTTTAATAAATACCCTATTCCTAACGTGTACCCTAACCTAACCCATACCCTAACCCTAACGCGTACCCTACCCTAACCCAAACCCTAACCCTAACACCTAACCTAACCGTACGCTAATCCTAACCCGTACCCTAAACAATCCTAACCCTAAAACTAACCCTAACCCTAACCCTAACCCTAACCCATACCCTACGCCGTACCCTCACCCGTACCCTAACCCGTACCCTAAGCCGTACCCTAAGCCGTACCCTAACCCTAACCCTAACCCTAACCCATACGCTACGCCGTACCCTCACCCGTACCCTAACCCGTATCCTAAGCCGTACCCTAACCCTAACCCTAACCCTAACCTATACCCTACGCCGTACCCTCACCCGTACCCTAACCCGTACCCTAAGCCGTACCCTAACCCCTAACCCTAACCCTAACCCTAACCCATACCCTACCCCCGTACCCTAACCCGTATCCTAAGCCGTACCCTAACCCTAAACAATACCCTACGCAGTACCCTCACCCGTACACCTCACCCGTACCCTAAGCAGTACCCTAACCCTAACCCTAACCCTAACCCTAACCCTAACCCTAACCCCTACCCTACGCCGTACCCTCACCCGTACCCTATCCCATACCCTAAGCCGTACCCTAACCCTAACACTAACCCTAACCCTAACTCTAACCCTAAACTACCCTTGACTGCTTTTGCCTCCATTAGATTTCCTAAGCACTAGTGTTTTAAGGAACAGGTTAAAAAGAAAATCCTAATGTGATTTTTTTATAATGTGTTTATTCTTTATCTTATCCTAGTGACTAAAATCTTCTCCATGGCTGGACCCCAAATAATATTCCTTTACGTGCTAAGTGGTATCTAGAGAGTGGGATAGGTTTAATAAATACCCTAATCCTAACGTGTACCCTAACCCTAAACCACACCCTAACCCTAACACGTACGCTAATCCTAACCCGTACCCTAAACCAATCCCTAACCCTAAAACTAACCCTAACCCTAACCCTAACCCTAACCCATACCCAACGCCGTACCCTCACCCGTACCCTAACCCATACCCTAAGCCGTACCGTAACCCCTAACCCTAACCCATACGCTACGCCGTACCCTCACCCGTACCCTCACCCGTACCCTAAGCCGTACCCTAACCCTAACCCTAACCCTAACCCTAACCCATACCCTACGCCGTACCCTCACCCGTACCCTAACCCGTACCCTAAGCCGTACCCTAACCCTAAACCTAACCCTAACCCATACGCTACGCCGTACCCTCACCCGTACCCTAACCCGTATCCTAAGCCGTACCCTAACCCTAACCCTAACCCTAACCTATACCCTACGCCGTACCCTCACCCGTACCCTAACCCGTACCCTAAGCCGTACCCTAACCCTAACCCTAACCCTAACCCATACCCTACGCCGTACCCTAACCCGTACCCTAACCCGTATCCTAAGCCGTACCCTAACCCTAACCAATACCCTACGCAGTACCCTCACCCGTACCCTCACCCGTACCCTAAGCCGTACCCTAACCCTAACCCTAACCCTAACCCTAACCCTAACCCTAACCCCTACCCTACGCCGTACCCTCACCCGTACCCTATCCCATACCCTAAGCCGTACCCTAACCCTAACACTAACCCTAACCCTAACCCTAACTCTAAACTACCCTTGACTGCTTTTGCCTCCATTAGATTTCCTAAGCACTAGTGTTTTAAGGAACAGGTTAAAAAGAAAATCCTAATGTGATTTTTTTATAATGTGTTTATTCTTTATCTTATCCTAGTGACTAAAATCTTCTCCAGGGCTGGAACCCAAATAATATTCCTTTACGTGCTAAGTGGTATCTAGAGAGTGGGATAGGTTTAATAAATACCCTAATCCTAACGTGTACCCTAACCCTAACCCATACCCTAACCCTAACGCGTACCCTAACCCTAACCCAAACCCTAACCCTAACACATACGCTAATCCTAACCCGTACCCTAAAACAATCCCTAACCCTAAAACTAACCCTAACCCTAACCCTAACCCTAACCCATACCCTACGCCGTACCCTCACCCGTACCCTAACCCGTACCCTAAGCCGTACCCTAACCCTAAACCTAACCCTAACCCATACGCTACGCCGTACCCTCACCCGTACCCTAACCCGTATCCTAAGCCGTACCCTAACCCTAACCCTAACCCTAACCTATACCCTACGCCGTACCCTCACCCGTACCCTAACCCGTACCCTAAGCCGTACCCTAACCCTAACCCTAACCCTAACCCATACCCTACGCCGTACCCTAACCCGTACCCTAACCCGTATCCTAAGCCGTACCCTAACCCTAACCAATACCCTACGCAGTACCCTCACCCGTACCCTCACCCGTACCCTAAGCCGTACCCTAACCCTAACCCTAACCCTAACCCTAACGCCTACACTACGCCGTACCCTCACCCGTACCCTATCCCATACCCTAAGCCGTACCCTAACCCTAACACTAACCCTAACCCTAACCCTAACCCTAAACTACCCTTGACTGCTTTTGCCTCCATTAGATTTCCTAAGCACTAGTGTTTTAAGGAACAGGTTAAAAAGAAAATCCTAATGTGATTTTTTTATAATGTGTTTATTCTTTATCTTATCCTAGTGACTAAAATCTTCTCCATGGCTGGACCCCAAATAATATTCCTTTACGTGCTAAGTGGTATCTAGAGAGTGGGATAGGTTTAATAAATACCCTAATCCTAACGTGTACCCTAACCCTAACCCATACCCTAACCCTAACGCGTACCCTAACCCTAACCCAAACCCTAACCCTAACACGTACGCTAATCCTAACCCGTACCCTTAACCAATCCCTAACCCTAAAACTAACCCTAACCCTAACCCTAACCCATACCCTACGCCGTACCCTCACCCGTACCCTAACCCGTACCCTAAGCCGTACCCTAACCCTAAACCTAACCCTAACCCATGCGCTACGCCGTACCCTCACCCGTACCCTAACCCGTATCCTAAGCCGTACCCTAACCCTAACCCTAACCCTAACCTATACCCTACGCCGTACCCTCACCCGTACCCTAACCCGTACCCTAAGCCGTACCCTAACCCTAACACTAACCCTAACCCTAACCCTAACACATACCCTACGCCGTACCCTCACCCGTACCCTCACCCGTACCCTAAGCCGTACCCTAACCCTAACCCTAACCCTAACCCTAACCCTAACCCTAACCCCTACCCTACGCCGTACCCTCACCCGTACCCTATCCCATACCCTAAGCCGTACCCTAACCCTAACACTAACCCTAACCCTAACCATAACTCTAAACTACCCTTGACTGCTTTTGCCTCCATTAGATTTCCTAAGCACTAGTGTTTTAAGGAACAGGTTAAAAAGAAAATCCTAATGTGATTTTTTTATAATGTGTTTATTCTTTATCTTATCCTAGTGACTAAAATCTTCTCCATGGCTGGACCCCAAATAATATTCCTTTACGTGCTAAGTGGTATCTAGAGAGTGGGATAGGTTTAATAAATACCCTAATCCTAACGTGTACCCTAACCCTAACCCACACCCTAACCCTAACACGTACGCTAATCCTAACCCGTACCCTAAACCAATCCCTAACCCTAAAACTAACCCTAACCCTAACCCTAACCCTAACCCATACCCTACGCCGTACCCTCACCCGTACCCTAACCCGTACCCTAAGCCGTACCCTAACCCTAACCCTAACCCATACGCTACGCCGTACCCTCACCCGTACCCTAACCCGTATCCTAAGCCGTACCCTAACCCTAACCCTAACCCTAACCTATACCCTACGCCGTACCCTCACCCGTACCCTCACCCGTACCCTAAGCCGTACCCTAACCCTAACCCTAACCCTAACCCTAACCCATACCCTACGCCGTACCCTCACCCGTACCCTAACCCGTACCCTAAGCCGTACCCTAACCCTAAACCTAACCCTAACCCATACGCTACGCCGTACCCTCACCCGTACCCTAACCCGTATCCTAAGCCGTACCCTAACCCTAACCCTAACCCTAACCTTTACCCTACGCCGTACCCTCAGCCGTACCCTAACCCGTACCCTAAGCCGTACCCTAAGCCGTACCCTAACCCTAACCCTAACCCATACCCTACGCCGTACCCTAACCCGTACCCTAACCCGTATCCTAAGCCGTACCCTAACCCTAACCAATACCCTACGCAGTACCCTCACCCGTACACTCACCCGTACCCTAAGCCGTACCCTAACCCTAACCCTAACCCTAACCCTAACGCCTACCCTACGCCGTACCCTCACCCGTACCCTATCCCATACCCTAAGCCGTACCCTAACCCTAACACTAACCCTAACCCTAACCCTAACCCTAAACTACCCTTGACTGCTTTTGCCTCCATTAGATTTCCTAAGCACTAGTGTTTTAAGGAACAGGTTAAAAAGAAAATCCTAATGTGATTTTTTTATAATGTGTTTATTCTTTATCTTATCCTAGTGACTAAAATCTTCTCCATGGCTGGACCCCAAATAATATTCCTTTACGTGCTAAGTGGTATCTAGAGAGTGGGATAGGTTTAATAAATACCCTAATCCTAACGTGTACCCTAACCCTAACCCACACCCTAACCCTAACACGTACGCTAATCCTAACCCGTACCCTAAACCAATCCCTAACCCTAAAACTAACCCTAACCCTAACCCTAACCCTAACCCATACCCTACGCCGTACCCTCACCCGTACCCTAACCCGTACCCTAAGCCGTACCCTAACCCTAACCCTAACCCATACGCTACGCCGTACCCTCACCCGTACCCTAACCCGTATCCTAAGCCGTACCCTAACCCTAACCCTAACCCTAACCTATACCCTACGCCGTACCCTCACCCGTACCCTCACCCGTACCCTAAGCCGTACCCTAACCCTAACCCTAACCCTAACCCTAACCCATACCCTACGCCGTACCCTCACCCGTACCCTAACCCGTACCCTAAGCCGTACCCTAACCCTAAACCTAACCCTAACCCATACGCTACGCCGTACCCTCACCCGTACCCTAACCCGTATCCTAAGCCGTACCCTAACCCTAACCCTAACCCTAACCTTTACCCTACGCCGTACCCTCAGCCGTACCCTAACCCGTACCCTAAGCCGTACCCTAAGCCGTACCCTAACCCTAACCCTAACCCATACCCTACGCCGTACCCTAACCCGTACCCTAACCCGTATCCTAAGCCGTACCCTAACCCTAACCAATACCCTACGCAGTACCCTCACCCGTACACTCACCCGTACCCTAAGCCGTACCCTAACCCTAACCCTAACCCTAACCCTAACGCCTACCCTACGCCGTACCCTCACCCGTACCCTATCCCATACCCTAAGCCGTACCCTAACCCTAACACTAACCCTAACCCTAACCCTAACCCTAAACTACCCTTGACTGCTTTTGCCTCCATTAGATTTCCTAAGCACTAGTGTTTTAAGGAACAGGTTAAAAAGAAAATCCTAATGTGATTTTTTTATAATGTGTTTATTCTTTATCTTATCCTAGTGACTAAAATCTTCTCCATGGCTGGACCCCAAATAATATTCCTTTACGTGCTAAGTGGTATCTAGAGAGTGGGATAGGTTTAATAAATACCCTATTCCTAACGTGTACCCTAACCCTAACCCATACCCTAACCCTAACGCGTACCCTAACCCTAACCCAAACCCTAACCCTAACACGTACGCTAATCCTAACCCGTACCCTAAAACAATCCCTAACCCTAAAACTAACCCTAACCCTAACCCTAACCCTAACCCATACCCTACGCCGTACCCTCACCCGTACCCTAACCCGTACCCTAAGCCGTACCCTAAGCCGTACCCTAACCCTAACCCTAACCCTAACCCATACGCTACGCCGTACCCTCACCCGTACCCTAACCCGTATCCTATGCCGTACCCTAACCCTAACCCTAACCCTAACCTATACCCTACGCCGTACCCTCACCCGTACCCTAACCCGTACCCTAA
>NW_026871396.1:15000-27500 GCF_028564815.1 Eubalaena glacialis
CCGTACCCTAAGCCGTACCCTAACCCTAAACCTAACCCTAACCCATACGCTACGCCGTACCCTCACCCGTACCCTAACCCGTATCCTAAGCCGTACCCGAACCCTAACCCTAACCCTAACCTATACCCTACGCCGTACCCTCACCCGTACCCTAACCCGTACCCTAAGCCGTACCCTAAGCCGTACCCTAACCCTAACCCTAACCCTAACCCATACCCTACGCCGTACCCTAACCCGTACCCTAACCCGTATCCTAAGCCGTACCCTAACCCTAACCAATACCCTACGCAGTACCCTCACCCGTACCCTCACCCGTACCCTAAGCCGTACCCTAACCCTAACCCTAACCCTAACCCTAACCCTAACCCTAACCCCTACCCTATGCCGTACCCTCACCCGTACCCTATCCCATACCCTAAGCCGTACCCTAACCCTAACACTAACCCTAACCCTAACCCTAACCCTAAACTACCCTTGACTGCTTTTGCCTCCATTAGATTTCCTAAGCACTAGTGTTTTAAGGAACAGGTTAAAAAGAAAATCCTAATGTGATTTTTTTATAATGTGTTTATTCTTTATCTTATCCTAGTGACTAAAATCTTCTCCAGGGCTGGAACCCAAATAATATTCCTTTACGTGCTAAGTGGTATCTAGAGAGTGGGATAGGTTTAATAAATACCCTAATCCTAACGTGTACCCTAACCCTAACCCATACCCTAACCCTAACGCGTACCCTAACCCTAACCCAAACCCTAACCCTAACACGTACGCTAATCCTAACCCGTACCCTAAACCAATCCCTAACCCTAAAACTAACCCTAACCCTAACCTTAACCCATACCCTACGCCGTACCCTCACCCGTACCCAACCCGTACCCTAAGCCGTACCCTAACACTAACCCTAACCCTAACCCATACGCTACGCCGTACCCTCACCCGTACCCTAACCCGTATCCTAAGCCGTACCCTAACCCTAACTCTAACCCTAACCTATACCCTACGCCGTACCCTCACCCGTACCCTAACCCGTACCCTAAGCCGTACCCTAACCCTAACCCTAACCCTAACCCTAACCCATACCCTACCCCGTACCCTAACCCGTATCCTAAGCCGTACCCTAACCCTAACCAATACCCTACGCAGTACCCTCACCCGTACCCTCACCCGTACCCTAAGCCGTACCCTAACCCTAACCCTAACCCTAACCCTAACCCTAACCCTAACCCCTACCCTACGCCGTACCCTCACCCGTACCCTATCCCATACCCTAAGCCGTACCCTAACCCTAACACTAACCCTAACCCTAACCCTAACTCTAAACTACCCTTGACTGCTTTTGCCTCCATTAGATTTCCTAAGCACTAGTGTTTTAAGGAACAGGTTAAAAAGAAAATCCTAATGTGATTTTTTTATAATGTGTTTATTCTTTATCTTATCCTAGTGACTAAAATCTTCTCCATGACTAGACCCCAAATAATATTCCTTTACGTGCTAAGTGGTATCTAGAGAGTGGGATAGGTTTAATAAATACCCTAATCCTAACGTGTACCCTAACCCTAACCCACACCCTAACCCTAACACGTACGCTAATCCTAACCCGTACCCTAAACCAATCCCTAACCCTAAAACTAACCCTAACCCTAACCCTAACCCTAACCCATACCCTACGCCGTACCCTCACCCGTACCCTAACCCGTACCCTAAGCCGTACCCTAACCCTAACCCTAACCCATACGCTACGCCGTACCCTCACCCGTACCCTAACCCGTATCCTAAGCCGTACCCTAACCCTAACCCTAACCCTAACCTATACCCTACGCCGTACCCTCACCCGTACCCTCACCCGTACCCTAAGCCGTACCCTAACCCTAACCCTAACCCTAACCCTAAACCATACCCTACGCCGTACCCTCACCCGTACCCTAACCCGTACCCTAAGCCGTACCCTAACCCTAAACCTAACCCTAACCCATACGCTACGCCGTACCCTCACCCGTACCCTAACCCGTATCCTAAGCCGTACCCTAACGCTAACCCTAACCCTAACCTTAACCCTACGCCGTACCCTCACCCGTACCCTAACCCGTACCCTAAGCCGTACCCTAAGCCGTACCCTAACCCTAACCCATACCCTACGCCGTACCCTAACCCGTACCCTAACCCGTATCCTAAGCCGTACCCTAACCCTAACCAATACCCTACGCAGTACCCTCACCCGTACCCTCACCCGTACCCTAAGCCGTACCCTAACCCTAACCCTAACCCTAACCCTAACGCCTACCCTACGCCGTACCCTCACCCGTACCCTATCCCATACCCTAAGCCGTACCCTAACCCTAACACTAACCCTAACCCTAACCCTAAACTACCCTTGACTGCTTTTGCCTCCATTAGATTTCCTAAGCACTAGTGTTTTAAGGAACAGGTTAAAAAGAAAATCCTAATGTGATTTTTTTATAATGTGTTTATTCTTTATCTTATCCTAGTGACTAAAATCTTCTCCATGGCTGGACCCCAAATAATATTCCTTTACGTGCTAAGTGGTATCTAGAGAGTGGGATAGGTTTAATAAATACCCTAATCCTAACGTGTACCCTAACCCTAACCCATACCCTAACCCTAACGCGTACCCTAACCCTAACCCAAACCCTAACCCTAACACGTACGCTAATCCTAACCCGTACCCTAAAACAATCCCTAACCCTAAAACTAACCCTAACCCTAACCCTAACCCTAACCCATACCCTACGCCGTAACCTCACCCGTACCCTAACCCGTACCCTAAGCCGTATCCTAAGCCGTACCCTAACCCTAACCCTAACCCTAACCCATACGCTACGCCGTACCCTCACCCGTACCCTAACCCATATCCTAAGCCGTACCCTAACCCTAACCCTAACCCTAACCTATACCCTACGCCGTACCCTCACCCGTACCCTAACCCGTACCCTAAGCCGTACCCTAACCCTAACCCTAACCCTAACCCTAACCCTAACCCATACCCTACCCCGTACCCTAACCCGTATCCTAAGCCGTACCCTAACCCTAACCAATACCCTACGCAGTACCCTCACCCGTACCCTCACCCGTACCCTAAGCAGTACCCTAACCCTAACCCTAACCCTAACCCTAACCCTAACCCTAACCCCTACCCTACGCCGTACCCTCACCCGTACCCTATCCCATACCCTAAGCCGTACCCTAACCCTAACACTAACCCTAACCCTAACTCTAACCCTAAACTACCCTTGACTGCTTTTGCCTCCATTAGATTTCCTAAGCACTAGTGTTTTAAGGAACAGGTTAAAAAGAAAATCCTAATGTGATTTTTTTATAATGTGTTTATTCTTTATCTTATCCTAGTGACTAAAATCTTCTCCATGGCTGGACCCCAAATAATATTCCTTTACGTGCTAAGTGGTATCTAGAGAGTGGGATAGGTTTAATAAATACCCTAATCCTAACGTGTACCCTAACCCTAAGCCACACCCTAACCCTAACACGTACGCTAATCCTAACCCGTACCCTAAACCAATCCCTAACCCTAAAACTAACCCTAACCCTAACCCTAACGCTAACCCATACCCAACGCCGTACCCTCACCAGTATCCTAACCCATACCCTAAGCCGTACCGTAACCCTAACCCTAACCCATACGCTACGCCGTACCCTCACCCGTACCCTCACCCGTACCCTAAGCCGTACCCTAACCCTAACCCTAACCCTAACCCTAACCCATACCCTACGCCGTACCCTCACCCGTACCCTAACCCGTACCCTAAGCCGTACCCTAACCCTAACCCTAACCCTAACCCCTACCCTACGCTGTACCCTCACCCGTACCCTATACCATACCCTAAGCCGTACCCTAACCCTAACACTAACCCTAACCCTAACCCTAACCCTAAACTACCCTTGACTGCTTTTGCCTCCATTAGATTTCCTAAGCACTAGTGTTTTAAGGAACAGGTTAAAAAGAAAATCCTAATGTGATTTTTTTATAATGTGTTTATTCTTTATCTTATCCTAGTGACTAAAATCTTCTCCAGGGCTGGAACCCAAATAATATTCCTTTACGTGCTAAGTGGTATCTAGAGAGTGGGATAGGTTTAATAAATAACCTAATCCTAACGTGTACCCTAACCCTAACCCATACCCTAACCCTAACGCGTACCCTAACCCTAACCCAAACCCTAACCCTAACACGTACGCTAATCCTAACCCGTACCCTAAACCAATCCCTAACCCTAAAACTAACCCTAACCCTAACCCTAACCCATACCCTACGCCGTACCCTCACCCGTACCCTAACCCGTACCCTAAGCCGTACCCTAACCCTAACCCTAACCCTAACCCATACGCTACGCCGTACCCTCACCCGTACCCTAACCCGTACCCTAAGCCGTACCCTAACCCTGACCCTAACCCTAACCCTAACCCTAACCCATACCCTACCCCGTACCCTAACCCGTATCCTAAGCCGTACCCTAACCCTAACCAATACCCTACGCAGTACCCTCACCCGTACCCTCACCCGTACCCTAAGCCGTACCCTAACCCTAACCCTAACCCTAACCCTAACCCTAACCCTAACCCCTACCCTACGCCGTACCCTCACCCGTACCCTATCCCATACCCTAAGCCGTACCCTAACCCTAACACTAACCCTAACCCTAACCCTTACTCTAAACTACCCTTGACTGCTTTTGCCTCCATTAGATTTCCTAAGCACTAGTGTTTTAAGGAACAGGTTAAAAAGAAAATCCTAATGTGATTTTTTTATAATGTGTTTATTCTTTATCTTATCCTAGTGACTAAAATCTTCTCCATGGCTGGACCCCAAATAATATTCCTTTACGTGCTAAGTGGTATCTAGAGAGTGGGATAGGTTTAATAAATACCCTAATCCTAACGTGTACCCTAACCCTAACCCATACCCTAACCCTAACGCGTACCCTAACCCTAACCCAAACCCTAACCCTAACACGTACGCTAATCCTAAACCGTACCCTAAACCAATCCCTAACCCTAAAACTAACCCTAACCCTACCCCTAACCCTAACCATACCCTACGCCGTACCCTCACCCGTACCCTAACCCGTACCCTAAGCCGTACCCTAACCCTAACCCTAACCCTAACCCATACGCTACGCCGTACCCTCACCCGTACCCTAACCCGTATCCTAAGCCGTACCCTAACCCTAACCCTAACCCTAACCTATACCCTACGCCGTATCCTCACCCGTACCCTAACCCGTACCCTAAGCCGTACCCTAACCCTAACCCTAACCCTAACCCTAACCCTAACCTATACCCTACGCCGTACCCTCACCCGTACCCTCACCCGTACCCTAAGCCGTACCCTAACCCTAACCCTAACCCTAACCCTAACCCTAACCCTAACCCATACCCTACACCGTACCCTCACCCGTACCCTAACCCGTACCCTAAGCCGTACCCTAACCCTAACCCTAACCCTATCCCATACGCTACGCCGTACCCTCACCCGAACCCTAACCCGTATCCTAAGCCGTACCCTAACCCTAAACCTAACCCTAACCTATACCCTACGCCGTACCCTCACCCGTACCCTAACCCGTACCCTAAGCCGTACCCTAACCCTAACCCTAACCCTAACCCTAACCCTAACCCATACCCTATGCCGTACCCTAACCCGTACCCTAACCCGTATTCTAAGCCGTACCCTAACCCTAAACAATACCCTACGCAGTACCCTCACCCGTACCCTAAGCCGTACCCTAACCCTAACCCTAAACCCTACCCTACGCCGTACCCTCACCCGTACCCTATCCCATACCCTAAGCCGTACCCTAACCCTAACACTAACCCTAACCCTAACTCTAACCCTAAACTACCCTTGACTGCTTTTGCCTCCATTAGATTTCCTAAGCACTAGTGTTTTAAGGAACAGGTTAAAAAGAAAATCCTAATGTGATTTTTTTATAATGTGTTTATTCTTTATCTTATCCAAGTGACTAAAATCTTCTCCATGGCTGGACCCCAAATAATATTCCTTTACGTGCTAAGTGGTATCTAGAGAGTGGGATAGGTTTAATAAATACCCTAATCCTAACGTGTACCCTAACCCTAACCCACACCCTAACCCTAACACATATGCTAATCCTAACCCGTACCCTAAACCAATCCCTAACCCTAAAACTAACCCTAACCCTAACCCTAACCCTAACCCATACCCTACGCCGTACCCTCACCCGTACCCTAACCCATACCCTAAGCCGTACCCTAACCCTAACCCTAACCCATACGCTACGCCGTACCCTCACCCATACCCTAACCCGTATCCTAAGCCGTACCCTAAACCTAACCCTAACCCTAACCTATACCCTACGCCATACCCTCACCCGTACCCTACGCCGTTCCCTCACCCGTACCCTATCCCATACCCTAAGCCGTACCCTAACCCTAACACTAACCCTAACCCTAACTCTAACCCTAAACTACCCTTGACTGCTTTTGCCTCCATTAGATTTCCTAAGCACTAGTGTTTTAAGGAACAGGTTAAAAAGAAAATCCTAATGTGATTTTTTTATAATGTGTTTATTCTTTATCTTATCCAAGTGACTAAAATCTTCTCCATGGCTGGACCCCAAATAATATTCCTTTACGTGCTAAGTGGTATCTAGAGAGTGGGATAGGTTTAATAAATACCCTAATCCTAACGTGTACCCTAACCCTAACCCACACCCTAACCCTAACACATATGCTAATCCTAACCCGTACCCTAAACCAATCCCTAACCCTAAAACTAACCCTAACCCTAACCCTAACCCTAACCCATACCCTACGCCGTACCCTCACCCGTACCCTAACCCGTACCCTAAGCCGTACCCTAACCCTAACCCTAACCCATACGCTACGCCGTACCCTCACCCATACCCTAACCCGTATCCTAAGCCGTACCCTAAACCTAACCCTAACCCTAACCTATACCCTAAGCCATACCCTCACCCGTACCCTCACCCGTACCCTAAGCCGTACCCTAACCCTAACCCTAACCCTAACCCTAACCCATACGCTACGCCGTACCCTCACCCGTACCCTAACCCGTATCCTAAGCCGTACCCTAACCCTAACCCTAACCCTAACCTATACCCTACGCCGTACCCTCACCCGTACCCTAACCCGTACCCTAAGCCGTACCCTAAGCCGTACCCTAACCCTAACCCTAACCCATACCCTACGCCGTACCCTAACCCATACCCTAACCCGTATCCTAAGCCGTACCCTAACCCTAACCAATACCCTACGCAGTACCCTCACCCGTACCCTCACCCATACCCTAAGCCGTACCCTAACCCTAACCCTAACCCTAACCCTAACCCTAACCCTAACCCTCACCCGTACCCTAAGCCGTACCCTAACCCTAACCCTAACCCTAACCCTAACCCTAACCCTAACCCCTACCCTACGCCGTACCCTCACCCGTACCCTATCCCATACCCTAAGCCGTACCCTAACCCTAACACTAACCCTAACCCTAACCCTAACCCTAAACTACCCTTGACTGCTTTTGCCTCCATTAGATTTCCTAAGCACTAGTGTTTTAAGGAACAGGTTAAAAAGAAAATCCTAATGTGATTTTTTTATAATGTGTTTATTCTTTATCTTATCCTAGTGACTAAAATCTTCTACATGGCTGGACCCCAAATAATATTCCTGTACGTGCTACGTGGTATCTAGAGAGTGGGATAGGTTTAATAAATACCCTAATCCTAACGTGTACCCTAACCCTAACCCTTACCCTAACCCTAACGCGTACCCTAACCCTAACCCAAACCCTAACCCTAACACGTACGCTAATCCTAACCCGTACCCTAAACCAATCCCTAACCCTAAAACTAACCCTAAACCTAACCCTAACCCATACCCTACGCCGTACCCTCACCCGTACCCTAACCCGTACCCTAAGCCGTACCCTAACCCTAACCCTAACCCTAACCCATACGCTACGCCGTACCCTCACCCGTACCCTAACCCGTATCCTAAGCCGTACCCTAACCCTAACCCTAACCCTAACCTATACCCTACGCCGTACCCTCACCCGTACCCTAACCCGTACCCTAAACCGTACCCTAACCCTAACCCTAACCCTAACCCTAAACCTAACCCATACCCTACCCCGTACCCTAACCCGTATCCTAAGCCGTACCCTAACCCTAACCAATACCCTACGCAGTACCCTCACCCGTACCCTCACCCGTACCCTAAGCCGTACCCTAACCCTAACCCTAACCCTAACCCTAACCCTAACCCCTACCCTACGCCGTACCCTCACCCGTACCCTATCCCATACCCTAAGCCGTACCCTAACCCTAACACTAACCCTAACCCTAACCCTAACCCTAAATACCCTTGACTGCTTTTGCCTCCATTAGATTTCCTAAGCACTAGTGTTTTAAGGAACAGGTTAAAAAGAAAATCCTAATGTGATTTTTTTATAATGTGTTTATTCTTTATCTTATCCTAGTGACTAAAATCTTCTCCATGGCTGGACCCCAAAAAATATTCCTTTACGTGCTAAGTGGTATCTAGAGAGTGGGATAGGTTTAATAAATACCCTAATCCTAACGTGTACCCTAACCCTAACCCATACCCTAACCCTACCGCGTACCCTAACCCTAACCCAAACCCTAACCCTAACACGTACGCTAATCCTAAACCGTACCCTAAACCAATCCCTAACCCTAAAACTAACCCTAACCCTACCCCTAACCCTAACCATACCCTACGCCGTACCCTCACCCGTACCCTAAGCCGTACCCTAACCCTAACCCTAACCCTAACCCATACGCTACGCCGTACCCTCACCCGTACCCTAACCCGTATCCTAAGCCGTACCCTAACCCTAACCCTAACCCTAACCTATACCCTACGCCGTATCCTCACCCGTACCCTAACCCGTACCCTAAGCCGTACCCTAACCCTAACCCTAACCCTAACCCTAACCCTAACCTATACCCTACGCCGTACCCTCACCCGTACCCTCACCCGTACCCTAAGCCGTACCCTAAACCTAACCCTAACCCTAACCCTAACCCTAACCCTAACCCATACCCTACACCGTACCCTCACCCGTACCCTAACCCGTACCCTAAGCCGTACCCTAACCCTAACCCTAACCCTATCCCATACGCTACGCCGTACCCTCACCCGAACCCTAACCCGTATCCTAAGCCGTACCCTAACCCTAAACCTAACCCTAACCTATACCCTACGCCGTACCCTCACCCGTACCCTAACCCGTACCCTAAGCCGTACCCTAACCCTAACCCTAACCCTAACCCTAACCCTAACCCATACCCTATGCCGTACCCTAACCCGTACCCTAACCCGTATTCTAAGCCGTACCCTAACCCTAAACAATACCCTACGCAGTACCCTCACCCGTACCCTAAGCCGTACCCTAACCCTAACCCTAAACCCTACCCTACGCCGTACCCTCACCCGTACCCTATCCCATACCCTAAGCCGTACCCTAACCCTAACACTAACCCTAACCCTAACTCTAACCCTAAACTACCCTTGACTGCTTTTGCCTCCATTAGATTTCCTAAGCACTAGTGTTTTAAGGAACAGGTTAAAAAGAAAATCCTAATGTGATTTTTTTATAATGTGTTTATTCTTTATCTTATCCAAGTGACTAAAATCTTCTCCATGGCTGGACCCCAAATAATATTCCTTTACGTGCTAAGTGGTATCTAGAGAGTGGGATAGGTTTAATAAATACCCTAATCCTAACGTGTACCCTAACCCTAACCCACACCCTAACCCTAACACATATGCTAATCCTAACCCGTACCCTAAACCAATCCCTAACCCTAAAACTAACCCTAACCCTAACCCTAACCCTAACCCATACCCTACGCCGTACCCTCACCCGTACCCTAACCCGTACCCTAAGCCGTACCCTAACCCTAACCCTAACCCATACGCTACGCCGTACCCTCACCCATACCCTAACCCGTATCCTAAGCCGTACCCTAAACCTAACCCTAACCCTAACCTATACCCTACGCCATACCCTCACCCGTACCCTACGCCGTACCCTCACCCGTACCCTATCCCATACCCTAAGCCGTACCCTAACCCTAACACTAACCCTAACCCTAACTCTAACCCTAAACTACCCTTGACTGCTTTTGCCTCCATTAGATTTCCTAAGCACTAGTGTTTTAAGGAACAGGTTAAAAAGAAAATCCTAATGTGATTTTTTTATAATGTGTTTATTCTTTATCTTATCCAAGTGACTAAAATCTTCTCCATGGCTGGACCCCAAATAATATTCCTTTACGTGCTAAGTGGTATCTAGAGAGTGGGATAGGTTTAATAAATACCCTAATCCTAACGTGTACCCTAACCCTAACCCACACCCTAACCCTAACACATATGCTAATCCTAACCCGTACCCTAAACCAATCCCTAACCCTAAAACTAACCCTAACCCTAACCCTAACCCTAACCCATACCCTACACCGTACCCTTACCCGTACCCTAACCCGTACCCTAAGCCGTACCCTAACAGTAACCCTAACCCATACGCTACGCCGTACCCTCACCCATACCCTAACCCGTATCCTAAGCCGTACCCTAAACCTAACCCTAACCCTAACCTATACCCTACGCCATACCCTCACCCGTACCCTCACCCGTACCCTAAGCCGTACCCTAACCCTAACCCTAACCCTAACCCTAACCCATACGCTACGCCGTACCCTCACCCGTACCCTAACCCGTATCCTAAGCCGTACCCTAACCCTAACCCTAACCCTAACCTATACCCTACGCCGTACCCTCACCCGTACCCTATCCCATACCCTACGCCGTACCCTCACCCGTACCCTAAACCGTATCCTAAGCCGTACCCTAAACCTAACCCTAACCCTAACCCATACGCTACGCCGTACCCTCACCCGTACCCTAACCAGTATCCTAAGCCGTACCCTAACCCTAACCCTAACCCTAACCTATACCCTACGCCGTACCCTCACCCGTACCCTCACCCGTACCCTAAGCCGTACCCTAACCCTAACCCTAACCCTAACCCTAACCCTAAACCTAACCCATACCCTACGCCGTACCCTAACCCGTACCCTAACCCGTATCCTAAGCCGTACCCTAACCCTAACCAATACCCTACGCAGTACCCTCACCCGTACCCTCACCCGTACCCTAAGCCGTACCCTAACCCTAACCCTAACCCTAACCCTAATCCTAACCCCTACCCTACGCCGTACCCTCACCCGTACCCTATCTCATACCCTAAGCCGTACCCTAACCATAACACTAACCCTAACCCTAACCCTACCCCTAAACTACCCTTGACTGCTTTTGCCTCCATTAGATTTCCTAAGCACTAGTGTTTTAAGGAATAGGTTAAAAAGAAAATCCTAATGTGATTTTTTTATAATGTGTTTATTCTTTATCTTATCCTAGTGACTAAAATCTTCTCCAGGGCTGGAACCCAAATAATATTCCTTTACGTGCTAAGTGGTATCTAGAGAGTGGGATAGGTTTAATAAATAACCTAATCCTAACGTGTACCCTAACCCTAACCCATACCCTAACCCTAACCCTAACCCTAACCCTAACCCTAACCCCTACCCTACGCCGTACCCTCACCCGTACCCTATCCCATACCCTAAGCATACCCTAACCCTAACACTAACCCTAACCCTAACCCTAACCCTAAACTACCCTTGACTGCTTTTGCCTCCATTAGATTTCCTAAGCACTAGTGTTTTAAGGAACAGGTTAAAAAGAAAATCCTAATGTGATTTTTTTATAATGTGTTTATTCTTTATCTTATCCTAGTGATTAAAATCTTCTCCATGGC
Organism: Eubalaena glacialis; assembly: GCF_028564815.1. NCBI lineage: Eukaryota > Metazoa > Chordata > Mammalia > Artiodactyla > Balaenidae > Eubalaena > Eubalaena glacialis. The sequence continues at coordinate 26,876 of NW_026871396.1, forward strand.
TGGACCCCAAATAACATTCCTTTACATGCTAAGTGGTATCTAGAGAGTGGGATAGGTTTAATAAATACCCTAATCCTAACGTGTACCCTAACCCTAACCCATACCCTAACGCGTACCCTAACCCTAACCCAAACCCTAACCCTAACACGTACGCTAATACTAACCCGTACCCTAAACCAATCCCTAACCCTAAAACTAACCCTAACCCTAACCCTAACCCTAACCCATACCCTACGCCGTACCCTCACCCGTACCCTAACCCGTACCCTAAGCCGTACCCTAACCCTAACCCTAACCCTAACCCATACTCTACGCCGTACCCTCACCCGTACCCTAACCCGTATCCTAAGCCGTACCCTAACACTAACCCTAACCCTAACCTATACCCTACGCCCTACCCTCACCCGTACCCTTACCCGTACCCTAAGCCGTACCCTAACCCTAATCCTAACCCTAACCCTAACCCTAACCCATACCCTACACCGTACCCTAACCCATACCCTAACCCGTATCCTAAGCCGTACCCTAACCCTAACCAATACCTTACGCAGTACCCTCACCCGTACCCTCACCCGTACCCTAAGCCATACCTTAACCCTAACCCTAACCCTAACCCCTACCCTAC
>NW_026871396.1:32500-37500 GCF_028564815.1 Eubalaena glacialis
CCATGGCTGGACCCCAAATAATATTCCTTTACGTGCTAAGTGGTATCTAGAGAGTGGGATAGGTTTAATAAATACCCTAATCCTAACGTGTACCCTAACCCTAACCCACACCCTAACCCTAACACATATGCTAATCCTAACCCGTACCCTAAACCAATCCCTAACCCTAAAACTAACCCTAACCCTAACCCTAACCCTAACCCATACCCTACACCGTACCCTTACCCGTACCCTAACCCGTACCCTAAGCCGTACCCTAACAGTAACCCTAACCCATACGCTACGCCGTACCCTCACCCATACCCTAACCCGTATCCTAAGCCGTACCCTAAACCTAACCCTAACCCTAACCTATACCCTACGCCATACCCTCACCCGTACCCTCACCCGTACCCTAAGCCGTACCCTAACCCTAACCCTAACCCTAACCCTAACCCATACGCTACGCCGTACCCTCACCCGTACCCTAACCCGTATCCTAAGCCGTACCCTAACCCTAACCCTAACCCTAACCTATACCCTACGCCGTACCCTCACCCGTACCCTATCCCATACCCTACGCCGTACCCTCACCCGTACCCTAAACCGTATCCTAAGCCGTACCCTAAACCTAACCCTAACCCTAAGCCATACGCTACGCCGTACCCTCACCCGTACCCTAACCAGTATCCTAAGCCGTACCCTAACCCTAACCCTAACCCTAACCTATACCCTACGCCGTACCCTCACCCGTACCCTCACCCGTACCCTAAGCCGTACCCTAACCCTAACCCTAACCCTAACCCTAACCCTAAACCTAACCCATACCCTACGCCGTACCCTAACCCGTACCCTAACCCGTATCCTAAGCCGTACCCTAACCCTAACCAATACCCTACGCAGTACCCTCACCCGTACCCTCACCCGTACCCTAAGCCGTACCCTAACCCTAACCCTAACCCTAACCCTAATCCTAACCCCTACCCTACGCCGTACCCTCACCCGTACCCTATCTCATACCCTAAGCCGTACCCTAACCATAACACTAACCCTAACCCTAACCCTACCCCTAAACTACCCTTGACTGCTTTTGCCTCCATTAGATTTCCTAAGCACTAGTGTTTTAAGGAATAGGTTAAAAAGAAAATCCTAATGTGATTTTTTTATAATGTGTTTATTCTTTATCTTATCCTAGTGACTAAAATCTTCTCCAGGGCTGGAACCCAAATAATATTCCTTTACGTGCTAAGTGGTATCTAGAGAGTGGGATAGGTTTAATAAATAACCTAATCCTAACGTGTACCCTAACCCTAACCCATACCATAACCCTAACCCTAACCCTAACCCTAACCCTAACCCCTACCCTACGCCGTACCCTCACCCGTACCCTATCCCATACCCTAAGCATACCCTAACCCTAACACTAACCCTAACCCTAACCCTAACCCTAAACTACCCTTGACTGCTTTTGCCTCCATTAGATTTCCTAAGCACTAGTGTTTTAAGGAACAGGTTAAAAAGAAAATCCTAATGTGATTTTTTTATAATGTGTTTATTCTTTATCTTATCCTAGTGATTAAAATCTTCTCCATGGCTGGACCCCAAATAACATTCCTTTACATGCTAAGTGGTATCTAGAGAGTGGGATAGGTTTAATAAATACCCTAATCCTAACGTGTACCCTAACCCTAACCCATACCCTAACGCGTACCCTAACCCTAACCCAAACCCTAACCCTAACACGTACGCTAATACTAACCCGTACCCTAAACCAATCCCTAACCCTAAAACTAACCCTAACCCTAACCCTAACCCTAACCCATACCCTACGCCGTACCCTCACCCGTACCCTAACCCGTACCCTAAGCCGTACCCTAACCCTAACCCTAACCCTAACCCATACTCTACGCCGTACCCTCACCCGTACCCTAACCCGTATCCTAAGCCGTACCCTAACCCTAACCCTAACCCTAAGCCGTACCCTAACCCTAATCCTAACCCTAACCCTAACCCTAACCCATACCCTACACCGTACCCTAACCCATACCCTAACCCGTATCCTAAGCCGTACCCTAACCCTAACCAATACCTTACGCAGTACCCTCACCCGTACCCTCACCCGTACCCTAAGCCATACCTTAACCCTAACCCTAACCCTAACCCCTACCCTACGCCGTACCCTCACCCGTACCCTATCCCATACCCTAAGCCGTACCCTAACCCTAACACTAACCCTAACCCTAACCCTAACCCTAAACTACCCTTGACTGCTTTTGCCTCCATTAGATTTCCTAAGCACTAGTGTTTTAAGGAACAGGTTAAAAAGAAAATCCTAATGTGATTTTTTTATAATGTGTTTATTCTTTATCTTATCCTAGTGACTAAAATCTTCTCCATGGCTGGACCCCAAATAATATTCCTTTACGTGCTAAGTGGTATCTAGAGAGTGGGATAGGTTTAATAAATACCCTAATCCTAACGTGTACCCTAAACCTAACCCATACCCTAACCCTAACGCGTACCCTAACCCTAACCCAAACCCTAACGCTAACACGTACGCTAATCCTAACCCGTACCCTAAACCAATCCCTAACCCTAAAACTAACCCTAACCCTAACCCTAACCCTAACCCATATCCTACGCCGTACCCTCACCCGTACCCTAACCCGTACCCTAAGCCGTACCCTAACCCTAACCCTAACCCTAACCCATACGCTACGCCGTACCCTCACCCGTACCCTAACCCGTATCCTAAGCCGTACCCTAACCCTAACCCTAACCCTAACCTATACCCTACGCCGTACCCTCACCCGTACCCTAACCCGTACCCTAAGCCGTACCCTAACCCTAACCCTAACCCTAACCCTAACCCTAACCCATACCCTACGCCGTACCCTAACCCGTACCCTAACCCGTATCCTAAGCCGTACCCTAACCCTAACCAATACCCTACGCAGTACCCTCACCCATACCCTCACCCGTACCCTAAGCCGTACCCTAACCCTAACCCTAACCCTAACCCTAACCCCTACCCTACGCCGTACCCTCACCCGTACCCTATCCCATACCCTAAGCCGTACCCTAACCCTAACACTAACCCTAACCCTAACCCTAACCCTAAACTACCCTTGACTGCTTTTGCCTCCATTAGATTTCCTAAGCACTAGTGTTTTAAGGAACAGGTTAAAAAGAAAATCCTAATGTGAATTTTTTATAATGTGTTTATTCTTTATCTTATCCTAGTGACTAAAATCTTCTCCATGGCTGGACCCCAAATAATATTCCTTTACGTGCTAAGTGGTATCTAGAGAGTGGGATAGGTTTAATAAATACCCTAATCCTAACGTGTACCCTAAACCTAACCCATACCCTAACCCTAACACGTACCCTAACCCTAACCCAAACCCTAACCCTAACACGTACGCTAATCCTAACCCGTACCCTAAACCAATCCCTAACCCTAAAACTAACCCTAACCCTAACCCTAACCCATACCCTACGCCGTACCCTCACCCGTACCCTAACCCGTACCCTAATCCGTACCCTAACCCTAACCCTAACCCTAACCCATATGCTACGCCGTACCCTCACCCGTACCCTAACCCGTATCCTAAGCCGTACCCTAACCCTAACACTAACCCTAACCTATACCCTATGCCGTACCCCCACCCGTACCCTAACCCGTACCCTAAGCCGTACCCTAACCCTAACCCTAACCCTAACCCATACCCTACGCCGTACCCTAACCCGTACCCTAACCCGTATCCTAAGCCGTACCCTAACCCTAACCAATACCCTACGCAGGACCCTCACCCGTACCCTCACCCGTACCCTAAGCCGTACCCTAACCCTAACCCTAACCCTAACCCTAACCCTAACCCTAACCCCTACCCTACGCCGTACCCTCACCCGTACCCTATCCCATACCCTAAGCATACCCTAACACTAACACTAACCCTAACCCTAACCCTAACCCTAAACTACCCTTGACAGCTTTTGCCTCCATTAGATTTCCTAAGCACTAGTGTTTTAAGGAACAGGTTAAAAAGAAAATCCTAATGTGATTTTTTTATAATGTGTTTATTCTTTATCTTATCCTAGTGACTAAAATCTTCTCCATGGCTGGACCCCAAATAACATTCCTTTACGTGCTAAGTGGTATCTAGAGAGTGGGATAGGTTTAATAAATACCCTAATCCTAACGTGTACCCTAACCCTAACCCATACCCTAACGCGTACCCTAACCCTAACCCAAACCCTAACCCTAACACGTACGCTAATCCTAACCCGTACCCTAAACCAATCCCTAACCCTAAAACTAACCCTAACCCTAACCCTAACCCTAACCCATATCCTACGCCGTACCCTCACCCGTACCCTAACCCGTACCCTAAGCCGTACCCTAACCCTAAACCTAACCCTAACCCTAACCCATACGCTACGCCGTACCCTAACCCGTACCCTAACCCGTATCCTAAGCCGTACCCTAACCCTAACCCTAACCCTAACCTATACCCTACGCCGTACCCTCACCCGTACCCTAACCCGTACCCTAAGCCGTACCCTAACCCTAATCCTAACCCTAACCCTAACCCTAACCCATACCCTACGCCGTACCCTAACCCATACCCTAACCCATATCCTAAGCCGTACCCTAACCCTAACCAATACCCTACGCAGTACACTCACCCGTACCCTCACCCGTACCCTAAGCCATACCCTAACCCTAACCCTAACCCTAACCCCTACCCTACGCCGTACCCTCACCCGTACCCTATCCCATACCCTAAGCCGTACCCTAACCCTAACACTAACCCTAACCCTAACCCTAACCCTAAACTACCCTTGACTGCTTTTGCCTCCATTAGATTTCCTAAGCACTAGTGTTTTAAGGAACAGGTTAAAAAGAAAATCCTAATGTGATTTTTTTATAATGTGTTTATTCTTTATCTTATCCTAGTGACTAAAATCTTCTCCATGGCTGGACCCCAAATAATATTCCTTTACGTGCTAAGTGGTAT
>NW_026871396.1:40000-42500 GCF_028564815.1 Eubalaena glacialis
TTATTCTTTATCTTATCCTAGTGACTAAAATCTTCTCCATGGCTGGACCCCAAATAATATTCCTTTACGTGCTAAGTGGTATCTAGAGAGTGGGATAGGTTTAATAAATACCCTAATCCTAACGTGTACCCTAAACCTAACCCATACCCTAACCCTAACGCGTACCCTAACCCTAACCCAAACCCTAACCCTAACACGTACGCTAATCCTAACCCGTACCCTAAACCAATCCCTAACCCTAAAACTAACCCTAACCCTAACCCTAACCCATACCCTATGCCGTACCCTCACCCGTACCCTAACCCGTACCCTAATCCGTACCCTAACCCTAACCCTAACCCTAACCCATATGCTACGCCGTACCCTCACCCGTACCCTAACCCGTATCCTAAGCCGTACCCTAACCCTAACCCTAACCCTAACCTATACCCTACGCCGTACCCCCACCCGTACCCTAACCCGTACCCTAAGCCGTACCCTAACCCTAACCCTAACCCTAACCCATACCCTACGCCGTACCCTAACCCGTACCCTAACCCGTATCCTAAGCCGTACCCTAACCCTAACCAATACCCTACGCAGTACCCTCACCCGTACCCTCACCCGTACCCTAAGCCGTACCCTAACCCTAACCCTAACCCTAACCCTAACCCTAACCCTAACTCCTACCCTACGCCGTACACTCCTCCGTACCCTATCCCATACCCTAAGCATACCCTAACCCTAACACTAACCCTAACCCTAACCCTAACCCTAAACTACCCTTGACTGCTTTTGCCTCCATTAGATATCCTAAGCACTAGTGTTTTAAGGAACAGGATAAAAAGAAAATACTAATGTGATTTTTTTATAATGTGTTTCTTCTTTATCTTATCCTAGTGATTAAAATCTTCTCCATGGCTGGACCCCAAATAACATTCCTTTACGTGCTAAGTGGTATCTAGAGAGTGGGATAGGTTTAATAAATACCCTAATCCTAACGTGTACCCTAACCCTAACCCATACCCTAACGCGTACCCTAACCCTAACCCAAACCCTAACCCTAACACGTACGCTAATACTAACCCGTACCCTAAACCAATCCCTAACCCTAAAACTAACCCTAACCCTAACCCTAACCCTAACCCATACCCTAAGCCGTACCCTCACCCGTACCCTAACCCGTACTCTAAGCCGTACCCTAACCCTAACCCTAACCCTAACCCATACGCTACGCCGTACCCTCACCCGTACCCTAACCCGTATCCTAAGCTGTACCCTAACCCTAACCCTAACCCTAACCTATACCCTACGCCCTACCCTCACCCGTACCCTAACCCGTACCCTAAGCCGTACCCTAACCCTAACCCTAACCCTAACCCTAACCCTAACCCATAACCTACGCCGTACCCTAACCCGTACCCTAACCCGTATCCTAAGCCGTACCCTAACCCTAACCCTAACCCTAACCTATACCCTACGCCGTACCCTCACCCGTACCCTAACCCGTACCCTAAGCCGTACCCTAACCCTAATCCTAACCCTAACCCTAACCCTAACCCATACCCTACGCCGTACCCTAACCCATACCCTAACCCGTATCCTAAGCCGTACCCTAACCCTAACCAATACCCTACGCAGTACCCTCACCCGTACCCTCACCCGTACCCTAAGCCATACCCTAACCCTAACCCTAACCCTAACCCCTACCCTACGCCGTACCCTCACCCGTACCCTATCCCATACCCTAAGCCGTACCCTAACCCTAACACTAACCCTAACCCTAACCCTAACCCTAAACTACCCTTGACTGCTTTTGCCTCCATTAGATTTCCTAAGCACTAGTGTTTTAAGGAACAGGTTAAAAAGAAAATCCTAATGTGATTTTTTTATAATGTGTTTATTCTTTATCTTATCCTAGTGACTAAAATCTTCTCCATGGCTGGACCCCAAATAATATTCCTTTACGTGCTAAGTGGTATCTAGAGAGTGGGATAGGTTTAATAAATACCCTAATCCTAACGTGTACCCTAACCCTAACCCATACCCTAACGCGTACCCTAACCCTAACCCAAACCCTAACCCTAACACGTACGCTAATACTAACCCGTACCCTAAACCAATCCCTAACCCTAAAACTAACCCTAACCCTAACCCTAACCCTAACCCATACCCTACGCCGTACCCTCACCCGTACCCTAACCCGTACCCTAAGCCGTACCCTAACCCTAACCCTAACCCTATCCCATACGCTACGCCGTACCCTCACCCGTACCCTAACCCGTATCCTAAGCTGTACCCTAACCCTAACCCTAACCCTAACCTATACCCTACGCCCTACCCTCCCCCGTACCCTAACCCGTACCCTAAGCCGTACCCTAACCCTAACCCTAACCCTAACCCTAACCCTAACCCATACCCTACGCCGTACCCTAACCCGTACCCTAACCCGTATCCTAAGCCGTACCCTAACCCTAACCCTAACCCTAACCTATACCCTACGCCGTACCCTCACCCGTAC